>NC_084633.1:14918807-14943807 GCF_033978795.1 Nerophis ophidion | reverse complement strand
GGTCCATAAAGACATGGATGACAGAGTGTGCTGTGGATGGACTTGACTGGCCTGCACAGAGTCCTGACCTGAGCCCAGTAGAACACATTTGGGATGAATTAGAACACAGACTGAGAGCCAGGCCTTCTCGACCAACATCAGTGCGTGACCTCGCCAATGCGCTATTGGAAGAATGGTGGAAAATTCCTATAAACACACTCCACAACCTTGTGGACAGCCTTCCCAGAAGAGTTGAAGCTGTAATAGCTGCAAAAGGTGGACTGACATCATATTGAACCTTATGGGATAGGAATGGGATGGCACTTCAAGTTCATATGTGAGTCAAGGCAGGTGGCCAAATACTTTTGGCAATTTAGTGTACTTGCAGTGTGCAAATAAAACATTGATGGAGGATTTTGAAGTTGTTTTAGACGGCTCCCATTAGCCACATCTTCCAAGCCTTTTTTTTTTTATCATCTTTAAAATCGTAAAAAAAAAAAAAAAAAGTGTGTTTGTCTTTCATAATGATTGTGAGAATAGGCAAAATTCTGCAGTTCTTCTTTTTTAAAAAAACTACCACCCATCCATTTTATACCGCTTGTCCCTCTTTCAAATGAAATTAAAGATTGATTAAAACAAATATAAAAATAATTCCACAAACAATAAAGTGCAATAGATTAAAAAGGTTTTATGACGCCGATCTTAATTGCTACGGGATAAAACACATATGCACAACTTGAAGAGGCAATTCCTGAAGGAATTGCGTGTGATTGCTGCAGTGCTGAAGCTGAAATGAAATCCTGGAATTTGTTTAGAATGGTTGAAGTAGAGCACACAATTCCCGAACATGCTGAATATTTTTAAGTCGTAACAGTTTCAATCAGTTGAAAAATGTGGGAGTTGTGGAACTTTGAAGAATGTCCCGTTGATTTCAGTGGGAATTTCTAAAAAAAAAAAAATTGGGAATTTCAGGAAAAGCTGGCATTTTTTTTCTTTTAAATGGTAAAAAAAAACTTGAATGGTCTGAATGAGTTGAAATGGTTAGTGTTGGAATTTTTCCAATCGGTCGAGAAATGTTGAAGTAGTAACATGTTGAATTGAGAAATGGTATTTCGGAATTCCTGGAATTTGGGGGAAATATGGATTGTTTTCCAGTTCAAAAAGTAACTTCGCTTTTTTTGTCCTGATTAAGAGGAATGTTTTGACGGTGGAACGGTTGAAATGGGTTGAAAAATGTGAAAGGAGTAGTTGACAGAAAAAAGGGTGGAAATAGGGCTTTGGAAAAGCAGGAATTCTGGAAAATCCTGGAATTGTTTTTAACTTGAAAAGGTAGTTTAAATGTCCAGAATGGTGGAATGTGTTGAAGGTGGAATGGTTTGAATCGGTTAAAAAATGTGGAAATGTTGAACGTTTTAAAAACGCGAGAAAATTAAAAATTTTTTTTTGTCAAAGTTTGATTTTTTTTTTTGGTCAAAAAGTCTGAATTGTTTATGTCAAAAAGTCTGAATTGTTTCCAAGTATCAAAAAGTCTGACTTTTTTTAAGTGTAAAAAAGTCAAAAAGTTTTTGGTCAAAAAGTCAGAATTTTTTTAAGTGTCAAAAAGTCGTTGTATTTGTAAAAAAAAAAAAAAAAAGAAGAAAAATCGAAATTTTTTCTAAGTGTAAAAAATTCACATTTTTTTCCAAAAGTCAAAAAGTCTAAACTTTTTCTATGTGTCAAAAACTCGAAATTTCAGAAAGTGTCAGAAAGTCTGAATTTTTTCTTAATGTTAAAAAGTCCGATTTTTTTCCGAGTGTAAAAAAGTTGACTTTTTTGTCAAAAATTTTGAATTTGTTCTAAGTGTCAAAAAGTTTTTTTTTTGTCAAAACGTTGGAATTTTTTTCCAAGTGTCAAAAAGTGGAAATTTTTTCTAAGTGTAAAAAAGTGGAATTTTTTTGTAAGTGCCAAAAAGTGGAACTTTTTTCTAAGTGTCAAAAAGTAGAAATTTTGTTTGTGAAAAAGCCGAAACTTTTTCTATGTGTCAAAAAGTAGAAATATTTTTTGTCAAAAAGTCCGATTTTTTTCCCGGGTGTAAAAATGTTGATTTTTTTGTCTAAAATTTAGAATTTGTTCTAAGTGTCAAAAAGTTGTTTTTTTGTCAAAACGTTGGAATTTTTTTCTAAGTGTCAAAAAGTGGAAATTTTTTCTAAGTGTAAAAAAGTGGAATTTTTTTATATGTGCCAAAAAGTGGACATTTTTTCTCTGTCAAAAAGTAAAAATTTTGTTTGGGAAAAAGCAGAAACTTTTTCTATGTGTCAAAAAGTAGAAATATTTTTTGTCAAAAAGTCCGATTTTTTTCCCGGGTGTAAAAAAGTTGATTTTTTTGTCTAAAATTTAGAATTTGTTCTAAGTGTCAAAAAGTTGTTTTTTTGTCAAAACGTTGGAATTTTTTTCTAAGTGTCAAAAAGTGGAAATTTTTTCTAAGTGTAAAAAAGTGGAATTTTTTTGTAAGTGCCAAAAAGTGGAACTTTTTTCTAAGTGTCAAAAAGTAGAACTTTTGTTTGTGAAAAAGCCTAAACTTTTTCTATGTGTCAAAAAGTAGAAATATTTTTTGTCAAAAAGTCCGATTTTTTTCCCGGGTGTAAAAAAGTTTACTTTTTTGTCAAAAATTTTGAATTTGTTCTAAGTGTCAAAAAGTTTTTTTTTTATCAAAACGTTGGAATTTTTTTCTAAGTGTCAAAAAGTGGAAATTTTTTCTAAGTGTAAAAAAGTGGAATTTTTTTGTAAGTGCCAAAAAGTGGAACTTTTTTCTAAGTGTCAAAAAGTAGAAATTTTGTTTGTGAAAAAGCAGAAACGTTTTCCATGTGTCAAAAAGTAGAAATATTTTTTGTCAGTCCGATTTTTTTCCCGGGTGTAAAAAAGTTGATTTTTTTGTCTAAAATTTAGAATTTGTTCTAAGTGTCAAAAAGTTGTTTTTTTGTCAAAACGTTGGAATTTTTTTCTAAGTGTCAAAAAGTGGAAATTTTTTCTAAGTGTAAAAAAGTGGAATTTTTTTATATGTGCCAAAAAGTGGACATTTTTTCTCAGTGTCAAAAAGTAAAAATGTTGTTTGTGAAAAAGCAGAAACTTTTTCTATGTGTCAAAAAGTAGAAATATTTTTTGTCAAAAAGTCTGAATTTTTTTGGGTCAAAAAATCTGAATATTTTCTAAATGTCAAAAAAGTCGTAATTTTTTCTAAATGTCAAAAAGTCAGAATTTTTTCCAAGTGTCAAAAAGTCTAAATTTCAGAAAGTGTCAGAAAGTCTGAATTTTTTCTTATTGTTAAAAAGTCCGATTTTTTTCCTAGTGTAAAAAAGTTTATTTTTTTGTCAAAAATTTAGAATTTGTTCCAAGTGTCAAAAAGTAGTTTTTTTGGTCAAAACGTTGGAATTTTTTTCTCACTGTCAAAAAGTGGACATTTTTTTAAGTGTCAAAAACTTAAAATTTTTTCTAAGAGTCAAACACTGAAATTTTTTTCTAAGTGTCAAAAAGTGGACATTTTTTTTTAAGTGTCAAAAAGCAGAAATTTTGTTTGTGAAAAAGTCAAAACTTTTTCTGTTTCAAAAAGTAGAAACATTTTTTGTCAAAAACTCTGAATTTTTTGGGGTCAAAAAATCGGAATGTTTTCTAAATGTCAAAAAGTTGGAATTTTTTCTAAATGTCAAAAAGTTAGATTTTTTTCTAAGTGTGTTGACCGACACCAACCATTTCAACTCATTAAGATAATTCGTTTGAAAAATGGCCAATTAATTTTGACTGGGAAAAATCTCCTGGAAAACCTGGAATTCTGAGAAATCTGGGAATTTTTGGAATTTGTCAAGGGAAAGCCCGCGATTCCCGAATAGGCTGAACAGTTTGAATGGGACGAAAAATGCGGAAGGTAGCGTGCGCCAAAATCTGGTGAAGAAGACGAATAAGTTGAAAAACCGCATGTGTGAATGATATTGGAGCATTCACACAGTAATTTGTGTGCATGTAAATCGACCAATGTGCTGTAAGCCTAAAGTGGGCGTGAGCAGATGGGGGCGGGGCTTAACTTTGGGGGAATGTTGAATGTGTATTCATTGGAAGATGGACTCTGTTGTTTTGTGTTGCCTGCAAAGAACAACAAGGTAAGAGAATTTCTTCTTCCTAGCCAACTTTTTTTTTCCAGGAAAGAAAATAAACAACCTTAGGTTTTTGTTTGGCACCATAACTTGGGCTATAAACGAGGGTGAAATGCATGCGAGAGGTGCGGTTCTCCTCCTTTGCTTGTTGCCAGCGGTTACTTCTAAGGAATGGCAAAAAAAACACCACATTTGCATCAGAAAGGTAAAAAGCATATCCCTTACCTTCTCTTCAAACATTTTTTTTATAAAATCATAACAAATTTTCTGTTGGTTACAGTGCGCATTGATGTCAAGGCTTGCTCCAACCTCACCCAAATACTGGACAACTGGAAATTTGCCATTTTAACTCGAGTGAAAGACTTGCTGATCAATGATCATGTGACTGTCCTTCCAGAATATAGCAGGTGAGTCACGCTGGGACCCTCACACTTCATTCACTATGTGCATGATTTTGACTTTTTGACACTTACAAAAAATTTCGAGTTTTTGCCCAAAAAAAAATTTAACTTTTTGACACTTGGAAAAAAGTCCGACTTTTTGACACTTAAATTTTTTTTTTACTTTTTGACCCAAAAATTTTTACTTTTTGATGAAAAAAATATTTTTCAACTTTTTAACAAAAAAAATCCAAGTGTCAAAAACATTTACTTTTTTGTAAATGTCAAAAGTCTTAATATTTGTGTAAATGTCAAAAGTCAGATTTTTTTCTCACTGTCAAAAACTTGGAATTTTTTCCAAGTGTCAAAAAGTCAGATTTTATCGTCAAAAAGTCGGATTTTTTTCTAAGTGTCCAGAAGTCAGATTTCTTTTGTCAAAAAGTTGAAATTTTTTGATCAAAAAGTCAGAATTTCTTAATTTAAAATTCTGACTTTTTGACAAATAAAATTGGACTATTTTACTATTTGAAAAAATTCTGACTTTTTGACGAACAAAATTTCGAGTTTTTGACACAGAAAAAGTTTCGACAACTTAGAAAAAATTTTGACTTTTTGACACTTAGAAAAAAATTCCAAGTTTTTTACAAAACGACGTTTTGACACTTTAAAAAAAATTCAGACTTTTTGACACTTAGAAAAAAATCCAACTTTTTTACAAAAACGACGTTTTGACATTTAAAAAAAAAATCCTGACTTTTTGACAAAAATGACTTTTTGACACTTAGAACAAAATTACGACTTTTTGACCAAAAAATGTCGACTTTTTAACACTGAGAAAAAATTCTGACTTTTTGACACTTAGAAAAAGATGGCACTTTTTGACCAAAAAAATTCTAACTTTTTGACGAACAAAATTTTGCTTTTTGATGCAAAAAATATTTTTCGACTTTTTAACAAAAAAAATCTAAGTGTCAAAAACATTTACTTTTTTGTAAATGTCAAAAGTCGGAATTTTTTCTAACTGTCAAAAAGTCAGATTTTTTTGTAAATGTCAAAAGTCTTAATATTTTTGTAAATGTCAAGTCTGATTTTTTTCTCACTGTCAAAAACTTGGAATTTTTTCCAAGTGTCAAAAAGTCAGATTTTATTGTCAAAAAGTCGGATTTTTTTCTAAGTGTCCAAAAGTCAGATTTCTTTTGTCAAAAAGTTGAAATTTTTTGATCAAAAAGTCAGAATTTCTTATTTTATTGTGTTGTAAATATACATGTTCGAAATAAACTAAGAAAAGAAAAGAAAAGAAAGTCAGAATTTTTTTTAGGTGTCAAAAATTAGAATTTTTTTTAAGTTTCAAAAAGTCAGAAACATTTTTCTAAGAGTCAAAAGTCAGAATTTTTTCTAACTGTCGAAAAGTCTGAACTTTTTTGTCAAAAAGTCTGACTTTTTCTTAAGTGTCATTGAGTCAGAATTTTTTAGTCAAAAAATCGTTAATTTTTTTGTAAAACAGACGGAATTTTTTGGTCAAAAAATCGTTAATTTTTTTGTAAAACAGAATTTTTTGGTCAAAAAATTTTTTTTGTCAAAAAGTCAGAATTTTTTCTAGGTGTCAAAAAGTTGGAATTTTTTCAGTGTCAAAAGGTCAGAATTTTTTTTTTAGTGTCAAACAATCGGGATTGTAAAAAAAGTCAAACATTTTCTGTCAAGAAGTCAAAATTTTTTTTTTTAAGTGTCAAAAAGTCGTTTTTGTCAAAAAGTTGGAATTTTTTATAAGTGTCAAAAAGTCCATTTTTTTCCTAAGTGTCGAAAAGTCGAAACTTTTTCTGTGTCAAAAACTCAAAATTTTGTTCGTCAAAAAGTTAGAATTTTTTTGGTCAAAAAGTGGGATCTTTTTCCAAGTGTCAAAAAGTCAGAATTTTTTCTCAGTGTTAAAAAGTCGAAATTTTTTGAGTCAAAAAGTCGTAATTTTGTTCTAAGTGTCAAAAAGTCATTTTTGTCAAAAAGTCTGAATTTTTTTTAAAGTGTCAAAACGTCGTTTTTGTAAAAAAGTTGGAATTTTTTTCCAAGTGTCAAAAAGTCAGAATTTTTTTTAAAGTGTCAAAACGGCGTTTTTGTAAAAAAGTTTGAATTTTTTCTAAGTGTCAAAAAGTCAACATTTTTTCTAAGTTGTCAAAAAGTCAAAACTTTTTCTGTGTAAAGAACTCGAAATGTTGTTCTTCAAAAAGTCAGAATTTTTTCAAATAGTAAAATAGTCCAATTTTATTTGTCAAAAAGTCAGAATTTTTTCCTAGTGGAAAAGTTTTTTTATTTTTTTTGTCAAAAAGTCAGAATTTTTTTAAAGTGTCAAAACGTATTATTTATTTCCAAGTGAGTTTTTTCAAGGTGTCAAAAAGTCAGAATTTTTTCAAAGTGTTAAAAAGTCAGAATTTTTTCGAATTGTAAAATAGTCCAATTTATATTCGTCAAAAAGTCTGAATTTATTCCAAGTGTAAAAAAGTTGCTTTTTTTAAATCAAAAAGTCTGAATTTTTTGTAAGTGTCGAAATGTCTGAATTTTTTCTAAGAGTCAAAAAGTATGATTTTTTTCCAAGTGAGTTTTTTCGAAGTGTCAAAAAGTCAGAATTTTTTCTAAGTGTCAAAAAGTCAACATTTTTTGTAAGTGTAAAAAAGTGGAATATTTTTGGTCAAAAAGTCTAAATTTTTTGTAAGTGTCAAAAAGTTGTTGTATTTGTAAAAAACTTGAATTTTTTTGTAAAAGTCAAAAAGTCTGAACTTTTTCTGTGTCAAAAACTCAACATTTTTCCAAGTGTAAAAAAGTCTGAATTTTTTACAAGTGTCAAAAAGTTGGGTTTTTTTTGTCAAAACTTTGAATTTTTTTTCTAAGTGTCAAAAAGTGGAAATTTTTGATAAGTGTCTAAAAGTGGAATTTTTTTTATAAGCGTCAAAACGTGGACATTTTTTGTAAGTGTCAAAGAGTAGAAATTGTTTGTGAAAAAGCCGAAACTTTTTCTATGTGTCAAAAAGTAGAAACATTTTTGTCAAAAAGTCTGATTTTTTTTGGTCAAAAAATCGGAATGTTTTCTAAGTGTCAAAAAGTCAGATTTTTTTCTAGATGTCAATAAGTCTGAATTTTTTCTTGGTGTCGAAAAGTCAGATTTTTTTTGTAAGTGTGTTGACCGACACCAACCATTTCAACTCATTAAGACAATTCATGTTTTTTACCATTTTCCCAAAAATTCCCGCTTTTCCCAAAATTCCCAATTTTTGTGAAATTTGCATTGAAATCAATGGGACATTCTTCAAAGTTCGACAATCCCCACATTTTTATCTGATTCAAACTGTTCCAACTTCAAAAAATTCAACCTGTTCAGGAATTTTGTGCTCTCCAACAATTCTAAAAAAAAAAAAAAATCCCCGATTTTTTTTGCATTTACCCCATTCAAAATTAATTGGCCGTTTTTCACCATTCCCACATCCTTTAACTGATTCAAACCATTCAACGCTTCCTGGACAGTCACACTAACATTTTTCCACTTTCAACAAATTTACAGGAATTCCTGTTTTTTGGTACCGATTTCCACACTTCTTAAGTTTGACTACTCCTTTTACATTTTTTAAACCACTTCAAACGTTCTACCGTCAAAAAACTCCTCATATTCAGGACAAAAACTAAGTTGGTTAAGGAACTAGAAAAATTTCCTGGTTTTCCAGAAATTCCAAGAATTTCTCAATTAAAAACTCTTACTAATTCAACATTTCTTGACCTATTTCAACAATTCCAGCACCAACCGATTCAGCTCATTCAGGACATTAAAGCTCCAAATCCTATTTTTTTTTTAATCCCGATTTTCCCCAAATTTCTAAACTTCCAGGAATTCCCTTTTTTTGGTAACCCATTTCCTTTGTTTGACTACTCAGTTCATATTTTTCAACTCATTCCAACCGTTCCACCCTCAAAACACTCATATTCAGGACAACAAGCAAGTTGGTTAAGGAACTAGAAAAATTTCCGGTTTTCCCAAAACTCCAGGAATTTGTCAATTACAAACTGTTACTAATTCAACATTTCTTGATCGATTTAAACAATTCAAACACCAACCAATTCAGTCCATTCAGGACATTCATGTTTCTAATCGTTATGAAAAAAAATTCCAGCTTTTCCCAAAATTCCAGGAAGTTCCCCATGAAATTAATTGAAAATTTTTCCAAGTTGCACAACATTCCAACATTTTTTAACCTATTCAAACTGTCCCAACATCAACACATTCCACTCATCCTGGACATTCAAACTAACACTTTCCCAAGTTCCAAACCAAATTCCATTTTCCCTGGAAATTCAAACTCTTCAATATTCAAACCATTCCAACATTCAAACTATGCTTACATTCATTCATACTACATTCTGTCAGCATTCTAGTTAAATTTCAGCATATAAGCATTGTTGCGTTTTTGGACCAGATGTTCCTTCGAGGGAATTTAAATTGCTGGTCAATCCCAAGTTATTTTGATGACACACAATTGATTTTAAATGATAACCCAGAACAGAATAGGTATTTCGCAATTTATTCCAAAGCTTTGGAGGGACCAACCTAAAAACAACACATTCACATCGCGTCACCTAGTTGATCTGAAAACCCTACGGAAGCGCTGTCTTCTTCAATATCTCGCCCGCCCACACGCACTGGAACGAATACACATATATGTTGTTCTGCTTAGCCTCAGACAGGAAGAGATAAGAAGGGAGTATAGCTACTCCATACATTCCTAAAGCTTCAAGGTTAACACACACACAGTTTACTAACGGACAACCAAAAAGAGAACAAATGGAAAAAAACACTAGCTGTTTTCAAATATGACTATGAAATAAATATGGATATATGTAGATATCTATCTCTGTCAGCATCCGCACGCATTTCCTTCTGGAATTGCCTCTTCTAGTTAATATATGATATACAATTATAATGTTTAATTTGGTCTGAATTATGAATAATAATCATATGTACATGCACCATGTATTGTCCACACTTTCTTATTTAATGTAGTTACAAACGTGAATGCACGATACTTCACTCAAACTACATACCATGTATTATAATTGACGTTTCAGTACTTCTTTTATTATTGGTTTTCCTAGTCACAGTCAAATGAAGAATTATGTAACCGACACCATCCAAGACCACGGCGGTCAAAACAAGCCGTTTCTTTGTGATGAGCTCATTGCACAGACTTTCAAAAAAAAAGCCTCCAAAGGAAAAAACTGGAGCTGTATCAAAGTAGTGATGACTAATGTGTTTATGTAACGCTTCTCTGGCAAACACAATACACATGCGGGACCCTTGTACTTGTACTTAGCCACGCGCGTGTTTGCAGGATCCAGACTCTGTCCGATGCCATGGGGGATCTCTACACACAGTTTAAAGCTCTCAAAGGTGAACTGGCCAGCTTGACGACAAAGTTTGACAGCGTGGAGGACTTTGTGGACCACGTCAAGGACGGCAGCTTCACGCCCCCTTGGTGGCTTGTGAGGAGGAGTGCAGCCGGGTCGCTGCTTGGAGACCAGAAAAGGCCCCAGGGGCCAACCGGAGTGAGAAGACGACCGAGACCACCATACAGGCCCTAGTGTTTTTCACTTATGTGATAACCATACATTTCATAACAAGACTTCTACTTACTTATACATTTCTCAAAGGGTTATTTTCCAATTCTCATGATTCTTTTTTTTCCTGTAATGTCTTTTTTATCCCCACTAGAGGGCAGCACAGAAACAACTGCCACCACAGACGAGTACCATTGATGGTTGAAAATGATAAATGGGTTGTACTTGTATAGCGCTTTCCTACCTTCAAGGTACTCAAAGCGCTTTGACACTACTTCCACATTTACCCATTCACACACACATTCACACACTGATGGAGGGAGCTGCCATGCAAGGCGCCAACCAGCACCCATCAGGAGCAAGGGTGAAGTGTCTTGCTGAGGACACAACGGACGTGACGAGGTTGGTACTAGGCGGGGATTGAACCAGGGACCCTCGGGTTATGTGGGATACCTAAACAGTACTGTATGTTCCCTTTCTGCAATCCTTCATAACAGAATATAATTATTAACGTCAATTTCCAAGGAAGAATCTTATTGATTTCAATGGCAGTTGATAGAAGACGTTCTACAAACCAAGACCAAGGACCGTGTCTTTAAGATAATATTAATAATAATAATAATGATAATAATAATAATAATCCATTCCATCCATCCATTTTTCTACCGCTTATTCCCTTTGGGGTCGCTGGTGCCTATCTCAGCTACAATCGGGCGGAAGGCGGTGTACACCCTGGACAAGTCGCCACTTCATCGGAGAGCCAATAATAATAATAATGTATTATTATCATAATTGATAATATATTAATGATAATTATAATGATAATAACCATCATGAAGTTAAAGGTAAAGATAAAGTACATCATCTTATATTATTATTATTATTATCTATTTGAAGGCACAGGTTTGAAGCATGTCTTCCATCAAATACCATATTATTATTAATAACAATAATAATAGTAATTATTATAATCATTATTATTAATGTTATGGCATTCGATAGAAGGCGTTCTTTACACCAAAATCAAGAACAGTGTCTTTGAGATAATATTCAAAATGATAACTATAATAATAATAACAACAATAATAAAAATATAGTATTATAATCATTGATAATATATTATTGATAATAATAATAATGACAGTAATAATCATTATAATCATTATCATCATCATCATTATTATTATTATTATTATTAATATTTATTTAAAGACACAGTACATGTCTTGGTTTGAAGAATGTCTTCCATCAAAAACCACAATATTATTATCATTAATAATAATAGTTATTATTATTAATGTTATTATCATATTATTATAATGACAATTAAAAAGATTATACAATAAATATTGTATGTTCTTACTACTATTACTACTGCTACCGCTATTATTATTATTTATAATAATAATAATAATGTTGTTAGGGCACTTGATGGAAGATATTTTTCAAACAAAAACATGGACAGTGCCTTTAATTAGATAATAACAATAATATTTATAATTATAGTTATGATAATAATGCAAAATAATTATCTATACAAATATTATACTTATTATAATCATTATTATTATTAATGTTGTCATAATATTATAATTATAATTTTAAAATTATACAATAAATCATTTATATTATTATTTTTACTACCACTACAACTAATATGTCTATTCTTATAATTATTATTATTATTAATATTAATATTGTTTTTATGGCATTTGACGGAATACATTTTTCAAACCAAGACATGGACAGTGTCTTTATGTAGATAATAACAATAATGATTATAATTATGATAATATTTAATAGGGGTCCCCAAACCTTTTGACTCGGGGGCCACATTGGGTTAGGATGTATATATAATATATATATATATATATATATATATATATATATATATACACACACACACACACACACACACACACACATATACATACGAGCGGCTAGGAGACAATGAAAGTAACAATCGGTAGAAAATGATTCAGAGTACAGATTTAAAGAAAAATAGTAATTAAAAGACTAATAAAAAAAAAAATATATATATGTATATATATATATTTTTTTTATAAACTTTGGACTTCCCGCCGGCCGGATTTTGGACGCTGGCGGGCCAGATTTGGCTCACAGGCCGTAGTTTAGCGGACCACCTGATCTATACAATTATAATACAGTAAACTGATTGCTTTACTTTGTTCAATAAAGTTATAAATAAAGTGTTATTGTGTTGTGTTGAGACGCGTTCAAAACTAACGCATGTCTGGCAGCCAGGCCCCGGAAGTATCAGAGACAGGGGGCGTGGCAGTGCGTCACGTGACTCATCATCATCTCCACATGATAAACCTAAAGCAGGATTCCTATGCCCCCCCCCCCAATTCGTGAAGCTGCACAATAACCTCAGATTGATCTCCCTTTAACAATTAAAGCGTCCGCCCATTTCTCTTGACCGATATAGTTTTATTTTGAAAGGTGACAAAACGGAAGTAGTTGTATATGAAGTGGATTTTGACACTAGCGCAGGACCCGAAAAACCCCAAATCAGTGGTGAAGGGGGGAAAGACGAGAGGAGGACGTGACGTTGGATTTACAAAAGGTTGGCCATATCTGACGAGTGATTCATTAGAAATAATTGACAACCCGGGATAAAAAAAAGGAGGAAATAAAAGTGATGCTAATCATGATGAAGACCAGCGTCCACAACTGGCTTGCAGGTGTCTCCGTGAGGGAGAAGATGCTGCTGCGCACCTCAAATGAAGCTGATGTCTGATTCAGCTTGATTTATTTCTTTATTTTTCTCCCCCCTAAAAATCACTTTTTTTTTTTTTTTTTTGTGGAGTGTGAGTGAGAGGATGCGCTTTGCCCTACACGTGACTGTCATGTCTTCAGCATTTTTCAATCCCAGCTCTGCCTTCAGTTCCCACTTTGACACAGGTAAGGGTCAAACACGACAAAACGAGGTCTATTTTTTTTTCTTCCATTTTTTTTCATTACAACGCATGCAAATGTCATGTTTAAAGGTGGTGCATTCAAGGACATGGAACACGTGCATTGTGTATATTATAGCATCTCGGAGTTGTGCTGCATTGTCCTACAGGCGCCCCTGCAGGGCATATATGCAATGTATACAATACTTGTGGGTGCTGGGTTTTAACCCTGCGGTGTCTCCTCCATGGTGCAGGGTTATATATAACAGCCCCGTCTGCACGGAAGACAGTAAACACATCAGAGGGAAAAATAAGAGACTGGGCCAATGTGCTGCTGAGCATACAAATGGCACTGCTACATATATGTGTGTGTGTGTGTATATATATATAAAAAAGTATTTCGTCAGCCACCGATTTTAAGAGGGAACACTTGCACAATGATGACAGAGGTCTGTAATTTTCATCATAGGTACACTTCAACTCTGAGAGACAGAATGTGAAAAAAAAATCCAGGAATTCACATTGTAGGAATTTATTTGTAAATTATGGTGAAAAATAAGTATTTGGTCAACCATTCAAAGCTCTCACTGATGGAAGGAGGTTTTGGCTCAAAATCTCACGATACATGGCCCCATTCATTCTTTCCTTAACACGGATCAATCGTCCTGTCCCCTTAGCTGAAAAACAGCCCCAAAGCATGATGTTTCCACCCCCATGCTTCACAGTAGGTTTGGTGTTCTTGGGATGCAACTCAGTATTCGTCTTCCTCCAAACACGACGAGTTGAGTTTATACCAAAATGGATACATGGATGATACAGCAGAGGATTGGGAGAATGTCATGTGGTCAGATGAAACCAAAATAGAACTTTTTGGTATAAACTCAACTCGTTCCGTTTGGAGGAAGAAGAATACTGAGTTGCATCCCAAGAACACCACACCTACTGTGAAGCATGGGGGTGGAAACATCATGCTTTGGGGCTGTTTTTCTGCTAAAGGGACAGGGCGAATGATCCGTGTTAAGGAAAGAATGAATGGGGCCATGTATCGTGAGATTTTGAGCCAAAACCTCCTTCCATCAGTGAGAGCTTTGAATGGTTGACCAAATACTTATTTTCCACCATAATTTACAATCAAATTCTTTAAAATTCCTACAATGTGAATTTCTGGATTCATTTTTCACATTCTGTCTCTCACAGTTGAAGTGTACCTATGATGAAAATTACAGACCTCTGTCGTCATTTTAAGTGGGAGAACTTGCACAATCGGTGGCTGACTAAATACTTTTTTGCCCCACTGTTGTATATATATATATATATATATATATATATATATACACACACACACACACACATACAGGTGTATATATATAGGGGTGTGGGAAAAATTGATTCGAATTTGAATCGTGATTCTCACGTTGTGCGATTCAGAATCGATTCTCTTTTTTTTTTTTTTTAAATCACTTTTATTTTTATATATATGGGCTCCACGGTGGAAGAGGGGTTAGTGCGTCTGCCTCACAATACGAAGCTCCTGCAGTCCTGGGTTCAAATCCAGGCTCGGGATCTTTCTGTGTGGAGTTTGCATGTTCTCCCCGTGAATGCGTGGGTTCCCACCGGGTACTCCGGCTTCCTCCCACTTCCAAAGACATGCACCTGGGGATAGGTTGATTGGCAACACGAAATTGGCCCTAGTGTGTGAATGTGAGTGTGAATGTTGTCTATCTGTGTTGGCCCTGCGATGAGGTGGCGACTTGTCCAAGGTGTACCCCGCCTTCCGCCCGATTGTAGCTGAGATAGGGCCCAACGCCCCCCGTGACCCCAAAAGGGAATAAGCAGTAGAAAATGGATGGATTTTATTTTTATCTTTATTTTTTTTTTTTTTATCAACCCAACAAAAAAATACACAAAAATACCATAACAATGCAATCCAATTCCAAAACCAAACCTGACCCAGCAACACTCAGAACTGCAATAAACAGAGCAGTTGAGAGGAGACACAAACACGACACAGAACAAACCAAAAGTAGTGAAACAAAAATGAATATCAACAACAGTATCAATATTAGTTATAATTTCAGCATAGCAGTGATTAAAAATCCCTCATTGACATTATCATTAGACATTTATAAAAATAATAAAAAAGAACAATAGTTTCACAGTGGCTTACACTTGCATCACATCTCATAAGCTTGACAACACACTCTGTCGAATGTTTTCACAAAGATAAAATAAGTCATATTTTTGGTTTGTTTAATAGTTAAAACAAATTTACATTATTGCAATCAGTTGATAAAACATTGTCCTTTACAATTATAAAAGCTTTTTTTTTTTTTTTTTAAATCTACTGCTCTGCTAGCATGTCAGCAGACTGGGGTAGATCCTGCTGAAATCCTATGTATTGAATGAATACAGAATCCTTTTGAATCGGAAGAATATCGTTTTTGAATCGAGAATCGCGTTGAATCGAAAAAAATCGATATATAATCGAATCGCGACCCCAAGAATCAATATTGAATAGAATCGTGGGACACCCAAAGATTCGCAGCCCTAATATATATATATATATATATATATATATATATATATATATATATATATATATATATATATATATATATATATATATATATATATATATATATATATATATATATATATATATATATATATATATATATATATATATATATATATATATATATATATATATATATATATATATATATATATATATATATATATATATACACATACTGAAATCCCAATGGGCCATACCACAGAAGATGACTGAGAACAACAGGGCCAAGGTTCTGTGGGACTTCAGCTTCCAGACTGACAAACATCTTCTGGCAAACCAACCACATATAGTGGTGGTGGACAAAGAGCAGTGGTGATGGATGTGGCAATCCCCACCTGACGCCAACATCAGGAAGAAGGGACACAAGAAACTTGAGAAGTACCAAGGGTTGAAAGAGTAGCTGGAACGGATGTGGAAGGTCAAAGCTAGCGTGGTCCCCGTGGTAGTGGGGGGCGCTGCAACTGTCATTCAAGTACAAAAAGAAAATAACTATAAAACATTTAATGTGAGGAAGAGTGAATCACTTTAAAACAAAATATCTCTCGCTGCTGTGTTGGATCTGCTTTGGACTGGACTCTCGCGACTGTGTTGGATCCATTATGGATTGAACTTTCACAGTATCATGTTAGACCCGCTCGGCATCCATTGCTTTCCTCCTCTCCAAGGTTCTCATAGTCATCAGGTTCTCATAGTCATCATTGTCACAGACGTCCCACTGGGTGTGAGTTTTCCTTGCCCTTATGTGGGCCTACCGAGGATGTCGTAGTGGTTTGTGCAGCCCTTTGAGACACTAGTGATTTAGGGCTAAATAAGTAAACATTGATTGATTGATTGGAAATAATAATAAGTTAACCACTGTTATTATTGACAACAGGAGACCATGTCTTAGGTTTAAGTAATATGTTCTGCTAAAGGTCCCCATCATGTTGAATGAACTCTGTATTGATTTCATTAAGTAATATTTGTCTCTAATGCCTGTTTGTGAGCGCCGTCACAATCATTTTCGCCACGTTTGCTTGAAACGCTTTCCTCATGCTACCGTCTCTAGCTAGATTAGTCCAAGGAGGACAGCCTTGTAAAACATAGACTTCGCTACACCTGTTAAACCAAAGCATGCACCCCTGCCAGCTATCAATCCGCCACCTACAGATGTTAAAGGCCTACTGAAATGAGATTTTCTTATTTAAACGGGGATAGCTGGTCCATTCTATGTGTCATACTTGATAATTTCCAGATATTGCCATATTTTTGCTGAAAGGAACTTTTTGCAACTCAACGCCCAAAAAACGGAAATGCTGATTATCGGTCCTGCTAGACACCGACCTCTATTTAATGATACAACTCTAACATTTGACAACCATACAATTAAACAAGGAGACACGGTAAAGAATCTGGGTGTTATCTTTGACCCAACTCTCTCCTTTGAGTCACACATTAAAAGCGTTACTAAAACGGCCTTCTTTCATCTCCATAATATCGCTAAAATTCGCTCCATTCTGTCCACTAAAGACACGGAGATCATTATCCATGCGTTTGTTACGTCTCGTCTCGATTACTGTAACATATTATTTTCGGGTCTCCCCATGTCTAGCATTAAAAGATTACAGTTGGTACAAAATGCGGCTGCTAGACTTTTGACAAGAACAAGAAAGTTTGATCACATTACGCCTGTACTGGCTCACCTGCACTGGCTTCCTGTGCACTTAAGATGTGACTTTAAGGTTTTACTACTTACGTATAAAATACTACACGGTCTAGCTCCAGCTTATCTTGCCGATTGTATTGTACCATATGTCCCGGCAAGAAATCTGCGTTCAAAGGACTCCGGCTTATTAGTGATTCCCAAAGCCCAAAAAAAGTCTGCGTGTTAGAGTGTTTTCATTTCGGGCTCCAGTACTCTGGAATGCCCTCCCGGTAAAATTCGAGATGCCACCTCAGTAGAAGCATTTAAGTCTCACCTTAAAACTCATTTGTATACTCTAGCCTTTAAATAGACTCCCTTTTTAGACCAGTTGATCTGCCGTTTCTTTTCTTTTTATCCTATGTCCCACTCTCCCTTGTGGAGGGGGTCCGGTCCGATCGGGTGGCCATGTACTGCTCGCCTGTGTGTCGGCTGGGGACATCTCTGCGCTGCTGATCCGCCTCCGCTTGGGATGGTTTCCTGCTGGCTCCGCTGTGAATGGGACTCTCGCTGCTGTGTTGGATCCGCTTTGGACTGGACTCTCGCGACCGTGTTGGATCCATTATGGATTGAACTTTCACAGTATCATGTTAGACCCGCTCGACATCCATTGCTTTCCTCCTCTCCAAGGTTCTCATAGTCATCATTGTCACCGACGTCCCACTGGGTGTGAGTTTTCCTTGCCCTTATGTGGGCCTACCGAGGATGTCGTAGTGGTTTGTGCAGCCCTTTGAGACACTAATGATTTAGGGCTATATAAGTAAACATTGATTGATTGATTGAACATCGACGATAAAGTTTGCAACTTTTGGTCGCTAATAAAAAAGCCTAGCCTGTACCGGAAGTATGTGCGCGTGACGTCACCGGTGTGAGGGCTCCTCACATCCTCACATTGTTTATAACGTGAGCCACCAGCAGTAAGAGCAATTCGGACGGACAAAGCGACAATTTCCCCATGAATTTGAGCGAGGATGAAAGATTTGTGGAGGAGGATATTAATGGTGAAGGACTAGAAATTTTTTTTTAAAAAAAATAAAATAAAAAGCGACGGCTCCGGGCGGCGGCAGTGTGAGCATTTCAGATGTAATTAGACACATTTACTAGGATAATTCTGGAAGATGCCTTATCTCCTTATTGTTTTAATAGTGTTTTAGTGAGATTGTAAAGACATACCTCAAAGTCGGATGGCTGCGGCGAACACGCCAGTGTCTCAGAGAGAAGCCAAGCTCACAACTGCCTTTTTTGACAGCTACTGCAGGAGGACGCATAATCCACTGATGTCTCCGGTAAGATATATATCATAATTTTCCCATCCAAAAACATGCTGGTTGACGTAGAGAAACATGTTGGCTTGATCGCTCTGTGTTAAAGCTTCACAACAAACAAAGAAACACCGGCTGTGTCTCGGTGCTAAAGACAGCTGCAATACACCGCTTTCCACCAACAGCATTGTTCTTTTTAGTTTCCATTATTAATTGAACAAATTGCAAAATATTCAGCAACACAGATGTCCAAATTACTGTGTAATTATGCGATGAAAAGAGACGACTTTTAGCCGAAACTGGTGCTAAGCTAGTATGTCCGCTCCATCATACACGTAATCATTCCGCGACGTTTTCAACAAGAAACTCCGCGGGAAATTTCAAATTGTAATTTAGTAAACTAAACCGGCCGTATCGGCATGTGTTGCAATGTTAATATTTCATCATTGATATATAAACTATCAGACTGCGTGGTCGGTAGTAGTCGGTTTCAGTAGGCATTTTAAAGCTGTAAGTTGGATCATTCTGTCCTTCAGAATGTGAACACAAAATGGCGTCCTTCCAGTTGGCTTTATACCAAAATCATTTTCAAATTGTCTAAATTTGAGCACCGATGCTGAAATAATAGGCTAGTGTGGGACCTTTAAAACTGCATCATATGTGACTTAGAGTTTGTCACGTCTGTGGGATCAAGTTTTGTTTTTGTCATGTCCGGTTTTATTATTTTTGGACAATCAGTTCCTGTTTTTGCACTTCCTGGTTTGTTTTGTTAGCATAGCAATTCATTAGTCACGTCCCCGTCCTCATGTCTCACACCTGTTTGCACTAATCATGTCCATTATTTAAACCTGTAGTTTCCAGGTGGTCAGCCTGGCGAATTTACCTACCCCTCCTTCATGCCATGCCTGTTTAATCATTCTGTCCTGTTTCCCTCCTGCCCATGCCACGTAAGTTTTTGTTTTTTTATGTCACAGTTATTGAGTTTTGTCCATAGTCATGCCATAGTGCTAGTTTTTGTTGTATAGCCAAGTTTTGTACTACCGCGCCTTTTGTTTTCTTCCTTTTTGTAGTTTGTTGGTATAAGAAATAAATATGTACTTACATTCACGTCTCGCTCGTGCCAACTTTCCTTTGCTTTGGAAAAACAAACCCTCTCATAGTCCTAGTTTGACAGAGTTGTGTATGTGTTTTACATGTCATGAATCTATTGTGCTCATAGGAAACCAAACTGTTTCTGTAGCTTCCATGCCTGGTTCTATGGTTATAATCACATTTTTGCTATATCAGTGCTAAACACACTTAGTGTAACGACACGCGCTTTACCTGACCACGTTACACCGCCTTAAAGAGTTGGAAAAACACGATCACGTTGCATCATTAAGATTATATAAGCCGTCGGCAGTCAAGGCTCTCCTGTCTGCTTGACTGCTGTGCAGCGGAGCCGCCTTTACGACTGCAACACCTGGGGGACCACGGCTTCAGCACCATGGACAGCGGTCTTAGGCGATGCCTGAAGGTGGCAGTGGTCGCCGTAGGGTCAAACAGAGCCTACGGCATTGTTAAAAAAGGGATTATTTGACTGTGTCTGCACCGACTGTTTGATTATTTATGTCTGCATGTGCAACACCGAGCACTTCCGTTACATAAGTCTGCCCCTGGGGGAGGTAGTGCAGGAATGAAGTGGATTTAAGGCCTTTTATGTCTCCTTCTCTGCTCTCTGCCGTTTTAGTCGCGGCGGCGTACTGTTCTATTTAATTTGATGTCATGGCCGCCATGTAGCGTTGTATTAGTTATTGTTGTTGGAGTTGAATGCATCTGTAAGAGCCACGGAGGGTCAATAATTGAAATGATATGACAAAAATGCTATTAAAAATGTAACAATAAATAGAAATTAAAGCTGCAAGTAGCGATGGACAAGATCGAGTATATATGGAAGTGGCTGAGGAGAGGGAAGTCTGGGCTTCCCAGATATAAGTTAGAACAACACACTACTTTGTATTATATTTTAATTTTTACCTTCCATAACATGTCTACCAGCCATTGAAAATACATGGGTACGGCTAGTAGATACTATTAGCAAACAGGTGGAACTACCAACTCGGCGCATAAAAAGTACAGTTGGCCTTAAAACGCCACAACAGTCAGGAACCATACGTAAGTACCTAAAATAAAGACTCGACATACAAAGAAATTCAATCGGAGCAGAAACTTAGGGGGAAACGGGATTAAAACCTGATGCTAACCGCCCATTGAAAATACATGAGTACGGCTAGTAGATACTACTAGCAAACAGATGGACCTACCAACTCGGCGCATAAAAAGTACAGTTGGCCTTAAAACGCCACAACAGTCAGGAACCATATGTAAGTATCTAAAATAAAGACTCAACATACAAAGAAATTCAATCGGAGCAGAAACATAGGAGGAAACAGGATTAAAACCCGATGCTAACCGCCCATTGAAAATACATGGGTACGGCTAGTAGATACTATTAGCAAACAGATGGACCTACCAACTCGGCGCATAAAAAGTACAGTTGGCCTGAAAACGCCACAACAGTCAGGAACCATATGTAAGTACCTAAAATAAAAAGACTCGACATACAAAGAAATTCAATCGGAGCAGAAACATAGGGGGAAACGGGATTAAAACCCGATGCTAACCGCCCATTGAAAATACATGGGTACGGCTAGTAGATACTACTAGCAAACAGATGGACCTACCAACTCGGCGCATAAAAAGTACAGTTGGCCTTAAAACGCCACAACAGTCAGGAACCATATGTAAGTACCTAAAATAAAGATTCGACATACAAAGAAATTAAATCGGAGCAGGAACATAGGGGGAAACGGGATTAAAACCCGATGCTAACCGCCCATTGAAAATACATGGGTACGGCTAGTAGATAATACTACCAAACAGATGGACCTACCAACTCGGCGCATTAAAAGTACAGTTGGCCTTAAAATGCCACAACAGTCAGGAACCATATGTAAGTACCCAAAAAAAAAAGACTCGACATACACAAATTCAATCGGAGCAGAAACATAGGGGGAAACGGGATTAAAACCCGATGCTAACCGCCCATTGAAAATACATGGGTACGGCTAGTAGATACCATTAGCAAACAGATGGACCTACCAACTCGGCGCATAAAAAGTACAGTTGGCCTTAAAACGCCACAACAGCCAGGAACCATATGTAAGTACCTAAAATAAAGACTCGACATACAAAGAAATTCAATCGGAGCAGAAACCTAGGAGGAAACGGGATTAAAACCCGATGCTAACCGCCCATTGAAAATACATGGGTACGGCTAGTAGATACTACTAGCAAACAGATGGACCTACCAACTCGGCGCATAAAAAGTACAGTTGGCCTTAAAACGCCACAACAGTCAGGAACCATATGTAAGTAAGTAAAAATAAAGACTCGACATACAAAGAAATTCAATCGGAGCAGAAACATAGGAGGAAACAGGATTAAAACCCGATGCTAACCGCCCATTGAAAATACATGGGTACGGCTAGTAGCTACTATTAGCAAACAGATGGACCTACCAACTCGGCGCATAAAAAGTACAGTTGGCCTTAAAACGCCACAACAGTCAGGAACCATATGTAAGTACCTAAAATAAAGACTCAACATACAAAGAAATTCAATCGGAGCAGAAACATAGGGGGAAACGGGATTAAAACCCGATGCTAACCGGCCATTGAAAATACATGGGTACGGCTAGTAGCTACTATTAGCAAACAGATGGACCTACCAACTCGGCGCATAAAAAGTACAGTTGGCCTTAAAACGCCACAACAGTCAGGAACCATATGTAAATACCTAAAATAAAGACTCAACAAACAAAGAAATTCAATCGGAGCAGAAACATAGGAGGAAACAGGATTAAAACCCGATGCTAACCGCCCATTGAAAATACATGGGTACGGCTAGTAGCTACTATTAGCAAACAGATGGACCTACCAACTCGGCGCATAAAAAGTACAGTTGGCCTTAAAACGCCACAACAGTCAGGAACCATATCTAAGTACCTAAAATAAAGACTCAACATACAAAGAAATTCAATCGGAGCAGAAACATAGGGGGAAACGGGATTAAAACCCGATGCTAACCGGCCATTGAAAATACATGGGTACGGCTAGTAGCTACTATTAGCAAACAGATGGACCTACCAACTCGGCGCATAAAAAGTACAGTTGGCCTTAAAACGCCACAACAGTCAGGAACCATATGTAAGTACCTAAAATAAAGACACGACATACAAAGAAATTCAATCGGAGCAGAAACATAGAGGGAAACGGGATTAAAACCCGATGCTAACCGCCCATTGAAAATACATGGGTACGGCTAGTAGATACTATTAGCAAACAGATGGACCTACCAACTCGGCGCATAAAAAGTACAGTTGGTCTTAAAACGCCACAACAGTCAGGAACCATATGTAAATACCTAAAATAAAGACTCAACATACAAAGAAATTCAATCGGAGCAGAAACATAGGAGGAAACAGGATTAAAACCCGATGCTAACCGCCCATTGAAAATACATGGGTACGGCTAGTAGCTACTATTAGCAAACAGATGGACCTACCAACTCGGCGCATAAAAAGTACAGTTGGCCTTAAAATACCACAACAGTCAGGAACCATATGTAAGTAAGTAAAAATAAAGACTCGACATACAAAGAAATTCAATCGGAGCAGAAACATAGGAGGAAACAGGATTAAAACCCGAAGCTAACCGCCCATTGAAAATACATGGGTACGGCTAGTAGCTACTATTAGCAAACAGATGGACCTACCAACTCGGCGCATAAAAAGTACAGTTGGCCTTAAAACGCCACAACAGTCAGGAACCATATGTAAATACCTAAAATAAAGACTCAACAAACAAAGAAATTCAATCGGAGCAGAAACATAGGAGGAAACAGGATTAAAACCCGATGCTAACCGCCCATTGAAAATACATGGGTACGGCTAGTAGCTACTATTAGCAAACAGATGGACCTACCAACTCGGCGCATAAAAAGTACAGTTGGCCTTAAAACGCCACAACAGTCAGGAACCATATGTAAGTACCTAAAATAAAGACTCAACATACAAAGAAATTCAATCGGAGCAGAAACATAGGGGGAAACGGGATTAAAACCCGATGCTAACCGGCCATTGAAAATACATGGGTACGGCTAGTAGCTACTATTAGCAAACAGATGGACCTACCAACTCGGCGCATAAAAAGTACAGTTGGCCTTAAAACGCCACAACAGTCAGGAACCATATGTAAGTACCTAAAATAAAGACACGACATACAAAGAAATTAAATCGGAGCAGAAACATGGGGGGAAATGGGATTAAAACCCGATGCTAACTGCCCATTGAAAATACATGGGTACGGCTAGTAGATACTATTAGCAAACAGATGGACCTACCAACTCGGCGCATAAAAAGTACAGTTGGCCTTAAAACGCCACAACAGTCAGGAACCATATGTAAGTACCTAAAATAAAGACTCGACATACAAAGAAATTCAATCGGAGCAGAAACATAGGAGGAAACGGGATTAAAACCCAATGCTAACCGCCCATTGAAAATACATGAGTACGGCTAGTAGATACTATTAGCAAACAGATGGACCTACCAACTCGGCGCATAAAAAGTACAGCTGGCCTTAAAACGCCACAACAGTCAGGAACCATATGTAAGTACCTAAAATAAAGACTCGACATACAAAGAAATTCAATCAAAGCAGAAACATAGGAGGAAACGGGATTAAAACCCGATGCTAACCGCCCATTGAAAATACATGAGTACGGCTAGTAGATACTATTAGCAAACAGATGGACCTACCAACTTGGCGCATAAAAAGTACAGTTGGCCTTAAAACGCCACAACAGTCAGGAACCATATGTAAGTACCTAAAATAAAGACTCGACATACAAAGAAATTCAATCGGAGCAGAAACATAGGAGGAAACGGGATTAAAACCCAATGCTAACCGCCCATTGAAAATACATGGGTACGGCTAGTAGATACTATTAGCAAACAGATGGACCTACCAACTCGGCGCATAAAAAGTACAGTTGGCCTTAAAACGCCACAACAGTCAGGAACCATATGTAAGTACCTAAAATAAAGACTCGACATACAAAGAAATTCAATCGGAGCAGAAACATAGGGGGAAACGGGATTAAAACCCGATGCTAACCGCCCATTGAAAATACATGGGTACGGCTAGTAGATACTATTAGCAAACAGACTTACCAACTCGGCGTAATATCTTAACATCGACACACTCTCTCGTCGCAACTCAACCCTGATGGTCGGCACCTATTAGTTTACAATTCTAATATATTTATATAGCGCTTTTCTCTAGTGACTCAAAGCGCTTTTACATACTGAAAGCCAATATCTAAGTTACATTTAAACCAGTGTGGGTGGCACTGGGAGCAGGTGGGTAAAGTGTCTTCCCCAAGGAC
>NC_084633.1:14883807-14913807 GCF_033978795.1 Nerophis ophidion | reverse complement strand
GCAGTGACTAGGATGGCGGAAGCGGGAATCGAACCTGCAACCTTCAAGTTGCTGGCATGCCCACTGTACCAACCGAGCTAAACCGCTAAAAGAGGAGAAAACACGGAATAAAATGAAATTTAAATTTTGAAACGGTTTATCTTCAATTTCGACTCTTTCAAATTCAAAATTCTACCAAAAAAAAATGAAGAGGAAAAACTAGCTAAAAAATAATTTATGGAACCTCATTAGTAATTTTTCCTGATTAAGATTAATTTTAGAATTTCGATGACATGTTTAAAATCGGTTAAAATCCAATCTGCACTTTGTTAGAATATATAACAAATTGGACCAAGATATATTTCTAACAAATAGAAATCATTATTTCTTCTAGATTTTCCAGGACAAAAAAATTCAAAAGAAATTCAAAAGACTTTGAAATAAGATTTAAATTTGATTCTACAGATTTTCTAGATTTGCCAGAATATTTGTATTTTATTTTAATCATAATAAGTTTGAAGAAATACTTCACAAATATTCTTCATCGAAAAAACAGAAGCTAAAATGAAGAATTAAATAAAAATGTATTTATTATTCTTTACAAAAAAAAAAAAATACTTGACTTGATTTAAATGATCAGGAAAGAAGAGGAAGGAATTTAAAAGGTAAAAAGGTATATGTGTTTAAAAATCCTAAAATCATTTTTAAGGTTGTATTTTTTCTCTAAAATTTTATTTCTGAAAGTTATAAGAAGCAAAGTAAAAAAAATAGATGAATTTATTTAAACAAGTTAAGACCAAGTCTTTAAAATATTTTCTTGGATTTTCAAATTCTATTTGAGTTTTGTCTCTCTTAGAATTAAAAATATCGAGCAAAGCGAGACAAGCTTGCTAGTAAATAAATACAATTAAAAAATTAGAGGCAGCTCACTGGTAAGTGCTGCTATTTGAGCTATTTTTAGAACAGGCCAGCGGGCGACTCATCTGGTCCTTACGGGCGACCTGGTGCCCGCGGGCACCGTGTTGGTGACCCCTGGAATAGCATGTTCCTTTTGACTGTACTTTAATGTAGAATATATTCATATTATTCATATATTATATATATGATATAAATTATATTTATTATTATTATTGTCTATTGTGAGCGAACTGTGGTGCGGAATTTCCCCCAGGTATCAATAAAGTACTTTCTATTCTATCTATTAAAAAATACCAATAAATGATTAAAATTGTACTAAATATAATGTATCAAAACTGTAAAAAAATATTTTAAAATGGTTACTATAGTAAAAAAAAAAAAGGATGATTAAAATAATAAAATATGGAATGAAATACATTATGTACCATGAATTGACTAACGTGGACCCCGACTTAAACAAGTTGAAAAACTTATTGGGGTGTTACCATTTAGTGGTCAATTGTACGGAATATGTACTGAACTGTGCAATATACTAATAAAAGTTTCAATCAATCAATGTCTATCAAAAAGTAAAATAATAATACCAATTTTAAGCGTATATAAAATATATTTTTTTAAAAGTCGTGTTATAGCTTCAATAAAATCTTCCATCCAGCCATTTCCTACCGCTTATTCCCTTTGGGGTGGCGGGGGGTCTCTGGCGCCTATCTCAGCTACAATCGGTCGGAAGGCGGTGTACACCCTGGACAAGTCGCCACCTCATCGCAGGGCCAACACAGATAGACAGACAACATTCACACTCAATAGGTAAATAATATTGGAATAACCACTGAAAAATGACACCATAAATTTAATAATGAATAAAAAAAAAGACCAATAAATGATTAAAATTGTACTAAATATAATGTATCAAAACTGTAAGAGTATTTAAAAATGGTTAGTATAGTAAAAAAAAAAAAAAAAGAGACACTAAATTGGCCCTAGTGTGTGAATGTGAGTGTGAATGTTGTCTGTCTATCTGTGTTGGCCCTGTGATGAGGTGGCGACTTGTCCAGGGTGTACCCCGCCTTCCGCCCGATTGTAGGTGAGATAGGCGCCAGCGCCCCCCGCGACCCCAAAAGGGAAAAAGCGGTAGAAAATGGATGGATGGGATGATTAAAATAATAATATATGTAATAAAATACATTATGTACTTAAAAAAGTAAAATAATAATACCAATGCATATATAACTTTTTTTGAAAAGTCGTGGTATATCTTCAATAAAATCTTATCGTCCGAAAAAAATGCTTAATGTTATAAAAAAGATTTAACATTATGTGGCAATATGATATATGACGATATTTAAAATATATTACTACAACTTAAATGAATGAGTTTCAACATCCTCATGTGTTTATGTCATTATATTTATATTAATGAAGTGAAATGAAGTGAATTTTATTTGTATAGCGCTTTTTTTACATAGAGAAACCCAATATCTAAGTTACATTCAAACCAGCATGGGTGGGCACTGGGAACAGGTGGGTAAAGTGTCTTGCCCAAGGACACAACGGCAGTGACTAGGATGGCGGAAGCGGGGATCGAACGCGGAACCCTCAGGTTGCTGGCACGGCAACTATATTCGCATTATATTAAATATTCTCTTAAAATTGTGACTTTTAAAAAGATAGAACAGTCATCCTCTATTAATCGCATCCAATTAGCTTCAGGCCTGACTGTGGTAAACACAGTTTTATGAATCAGATATAGCTCGGTCGGTAGAGCAGTCGTGCCAGCAACTTGAGGGTTGCAGGTTCGATTCCCGCTTCCGCCATCCTAGTCACCGCCGTTGTGTCCTTGGGCAAGACACTTTACCCACCTGCTCCCAGTGCCACCCACACTGGTTTATATGTAACTTAAATATTTGGGTTTCACTATGTAAAGCGCTTTGAGTCACTAGAGAAAAGCGCTATATAAATATAATTCACTTCACATGAAGCCTAAAAAAAAATGTACAATCTTATAAACAACATTTTTGAATGATCAACATTATTGGAGCCCACTAAACATAAAATAACACTTTTATGGTCACTTTTAAACTCATTTTACTAGCCGTGAGTGTGTTTTATTCACTTGACTCAGTGGCCTAGTGGTTAGAGCAGGGGTGTCGAACTCATTTTAGATGGGGGGGGCCCACGTGGAGAAATACGTACTCCCAAGTGGGCCGGACTGGTAAAATAACGGCACGATAACTTAAAAATAAAGACAACTTGTGATTGTTTTCTTTGTTTAGAAATAGAATAATGTACAAATCATAAACAAGGCGACTCGGTAAAGAATCTGGGTATTATCTTCGACCCAACTCTCTCCTTTGAGGCACACATTAAAAGCGTTACTAAAACGGCCGTCTTTTATCTTCGTAATATCGCTAAAATTCGCTCCATTCTGTCCACTAAAGACGCTGAGATCATTATCCATGCGTTTGTTACGTCTCGTCTCGATTACTGTAACGTATTATTTTCGGGTCTCCCCATGTCTAGCATTAAAAGATTACAGTTGGTACAAAATGCGGCTGCTAGACTTTTGACAAGAACAAGAAAGTTTGATCACATTACGCCTGTACTGGCTCACCTGCACTGGCTTCCTGTGCACTTAAGATGTGACTTTAAGGTTTTACTACTTACGTATAAAATACTACACGGTCTAGCTCCAGCCTATCTTGCCGATTGTATTGTACCATATGTCCCGGCAAGAAATCTGCTTTCAAAGGACTCCGGCTTATTAGTGATTTCCAAAGCCCAAAAAAAGTCTGCGGGCTATAGAGCGTTTTCATTTCGGGCTCCAGTACTCTGGAATGCCCTCCCGGTAACAGTTCAAGATGCCACCACAGTAGAAACATTTAAGTCTCACCCTAAAAATCATTTGTATACTCTAGCCTTTAAATAGACTCCCTTTTTAGACCAGTTGATCTGCCGTTTCTTTTCTTTTTCTCCTCTGTCCCACTCTCCCTTGTGGAGGGGGTCCGGTCCGATCCGGTGGCCATGTACTGCTCGCCTGTGTATCGGCTGGGGACATCTCTGCGCTGCTGATCCGCCTCCGCTTGGGATGGTTTCCTGCTGGCTCCGCTGTGAACGGGACTCTCGCTGCTGTGTTGGATCCGCTTTGGACTGGACTCTTGCGACTGTGTTGGATCCATTATGGATTGAACTTTCACAGTATCATGTTAGACCCGCTCGACATCCATTGCTTTCCTCCTCTCCAAGGTTCTCATAGTCATCATTGTCACCGATGTCCCACTGGGTGTGAGTTTTCCTTGCCCTTATGTGGGCCTACAGAGGATGTCGTAGTGGTTTGTGCAGCCCTTTGAGACACTAGTGATTTAGGGCTATATAAGTAAACATTGATTGCTTATGTTGTTGCTATTTTTTTTCCACTTACATGTTGCGTTTAATAGTATTCTATCTTTTTTTTTGTCGTTATTTATACTTTCTGATTAAATGATGTGATAATGTACATCAGTCAACTCATTGGTGTTAATTTTCAATCCATCAAGATAAAAAAATAATATCAGAATCAAATTACAGGATGTTATTTATGTAGTTTGATTATATCCTTGAGTGGTGCACTAACATCAATCAATCAATCAATCAATGTTTATTTATATAGCCCCAAATCACAAATGTCTCAAAGGACTGCACAAATCATTACGACTACAACATCCTCGGAAGAACCCACAAAAGGGCAAGGAAAACTCACACCCAGTGGGCAGGGAGAATTCACATCCAGTGGGACGCCAGTGACAATGCTGACTATGAGAAACCTTGGAGAGGACCTCAGATGTGGGCAACCCCCCCTCTCTAGGGGACCGAAAGAAATAGATGTCGAGCGGGTGAAAGTTCAATCCATAGTGGCTCCAACACAGCCGCGAGAGTTCAGTTCAAACGGATCCAAGACAGCAGCGAGAGTCCCGTCCACAGGAAACCATCTCAAGCGGATCAGCAGCGTAGAAATGTCCCCAACCGATACAGGCGAGCGGTCCATCCTGGGTCCCGACGAGCGGTCCATCCTGGGTCTCGACTCTGGACAGCCAGTACTTCATCCATGGTCATCGGACCGGACCCCCTCCACAAGGGAGGGGGGGGACATAGGAGAAAGAAAAGAAGCGGCAGATCAACTGGTCTAAAAAGGAGGTCTATTTAAAGGCTAGAGTATACATGTAGTTTATTTTTTTTTTTAACATATTTAGCATCATCGACAAAAATACAAAGAATTGCTATTGTGACATCTAGTGGACACATTTAGAACAGCAGTTTCTTTCATTCAAAAATTCCGGCTCATTTTTATGCATAGCAAATTTACGTGGACCTGATCCGGCCCGCGGGCCTTACGTTTGACACCCCAGGGTTAGAGTGTCCGCTCTGAGATCGGTAGGTTGTGAGTTCAAACCCCGGCCGAGTCACACCAAAGACTATAAAAAAATGCGACCCGTTATCTCCATGCTTGGCACTCAGCATCAAGGGTTGGAATTGGAGCTAAAATCACCCAAAATTATTCCCGGGCGCGGCCACTGCTGCTGCTCACTGCTCCCCTCACCTCCCAGAGGGTGATCAAGGGTGATGGGTCAAATGCAGGGAATAATTTCGCCACATCTAGCTTATGTGTGACAATCATTGGGACTTTAACTTTGAGGACCACCCAAGCGTCATATCTATCCCAGCAGGCACAAGACATTGATACCACGTTGATTACACGTACATGTCCTTTAAAACTGACATTGAAACAACATTTGGATTTACGTTGTTGGTTGAGAAATGACCAAATTTCCATCCATCCATCCATCATCTTCCGCTTATCCGAGGTCGGGTCGCGGGGGCAACAGCCTAAGCAGGGAAACCCAGACTTCCCTCTCCCCAGCCACTTCGTCTAGCTCTTCCCGGGGGATCCCAAGTCGTTCCCAGGCCAGTCGGGAGACGTAGTCTTCCCAACGTGTCCTGGGTCTTCCCCGTGGCCTCCTACCGGTTGGACGTGCCCTAAACACCTCCCTAGGGAGGCGTTCGGGTGGCATCCTGACCAGATGCCCGAACCACCTCATCTGGCTCCTCTCGATGTGAAGGAGCAGCGGCTTTACTTTGAGTTCCTCCCGGATGGCAGAGCTTCTCACCCTATCTCTAAGGGAGAGCCCCGCCACCCGGCGGAGGAAACTCATTTCGGCCGCTTGTACCCGTGATCTTATCCTTTCGGTCATGACCCAAAGCTCATGACCATAGGTGAGTATGGGAACGTAGATCGACCGGTAAATTGAGAGCTTTGCCTTCCGGCTCAGCTCCTTCTTCACCACAACGGATCGGTACAACGTCCGCATTACTGAAGATTACCAAGAGCTATTCCTGGGTACTGATTAATGCAAAGGGCTACCAGTTTGATTCACACTTAGAGTAAATAAATTGTATTTCTGTCTGTCATTCCATCGAACGTTTTTTTTCCTTTTACGGAAGTTTTTTTGTAGAGAATAAATGATGAAAAAAACCACTTAATTTAACGGTTCAAAGTGAATTTGAAGTGAATTATATTTATATAGCGCTTTTTTTTCTCAAGTGACTCAAAGCGCTTTACATAGTGACACCCAATATCTAAGTTACATTTAAACCAGTGTGGGTGGCACTGGGAGCAGGTGGGTAAAGTGTCTTGCCCAAGGACACAACGGCAGTGACTAGGATGGCGGAAGCGGGAATCGAACCTGCAACCTTCAAGTTGCTGGCATGCCCACTCTACCAACCGAGCTAAACCGCTAAAAGAGGAGAAAACACGGAAAAAAAAAAATTTAAATTTTGAAACATAGTTTATCTCCAATTTCGACTCTTTCAAATTCAAAATTCTACCAAAAAAAAAAGAAGAGGAAAAACTAGCTAATTAAAAAAATTATTCATGGAACCTCATTAGTAATTTTTCCTGATTAAGATTAATTTTAGAATGTTGATGACATGTTTTAAATAGGTTAAAATCCAATCTGCACTTTGTTAGAATATATAACAAATTGGACCAAGCTATATTTCTAACAAATACAAATCATTATTTCTTCTAGATTTTCAAGGACGAACATTTTTTAAAAGAAATTCAAAAGACTTAAATTTGATTCTACAGATTTTCTAGATTTGCCAGAATATTTGTATTTTATTTTAATCATAATAAGTTTGATGAAATATTTCACAAATATTCTTCGTTGAAAAAACAGAAGCTAAAATCCATCCATCCATCCATCCATCCATCCATCCATCCATCCATCTTCTTCCGCTTATCCGAGGTCGGGTCGCAGGGGCAACAGCCTAAGCAGGGAAACCCAGACTTCCCTCTCCCCAGCCACTTCGTCTAGCTCTTCCCGGGGGATCCCGAGGCGTTCCCAGGCCAGCCGGGAGACATAGTCTTCCCAACGTGTCCTGGGTCTTCCCCGTGGCCTCCTACCGGTTGGACGTGCCCTAAACACCTCCCTAGGGAGGCGTTCGGGTGGCATCCTGACCAGATGCCCGAACCACCTCATCTGGCTCCTCTCAATGTGAAGGAGCAGCGGCTTTACTTTGAGTTCCTCCCGGATGGCAGAGCTTCTCACCCTATCTCTAAGGGAGAGACCCGCCACCCGGCGGAGGAAACTCATTTCGGCCGCTTGTACCCGTGATCTTATCCTTTCGGTCATGACCCAAAGCTCATGACCATAGGTGAGGATGGGAACGTAGATCGACCGGTAAATTGAGAGCTTTGCCTTCCGGCTCAGCTCCTTCTTCACCACAACGGATCGGTACAACGTCCGCATTACTGAAGACGCCGCACCGATCCGCCTGTCGATCTCACGATCCACTCTTCCCTCACTCGTGAACAAGACTCCTAGGTACTTGAACTCCTCCACTTGGGGCAGGGTCTCCTCCCCAACCCGGAGATGGCATTCCACCCTTTTCCGGGCGAGAACCATGGGCTCGGACTTGGAGGTGCTGATTGTCATTCCGATGACCAAATTTCAATGGTCAAATCAACGTCACAACCTGACATTGAATAAACGTCGTCAAAAAGCACGTTGTTTCAACATTAGATTTTGTGTTGTAAAACATTGGTTGGGAAATGAGCTGAGTTCAATGGTCAAATCCACATCGGAACCCAATATTGATTAAACTAGCCCCTTCTAGCTCTAAGGAAAGAAAAGAAAAAGGATGCGACTGTCAGGTAGAGTTTGTGACGAACCCCAAGATGCAGAGATGGCGGCAGGCATTGCGCGGGAAAACATGAATTAATTTAACACTAAAACAAGAACAAACAAAAGGGTACAAACAAAAGGCGCGCACAAGGCGGAGAAACTCGAAAAAAAAACCCACTTACTGTGACACGAAGGAACCATGACATGAGCAGAGTGAACAGAAGTAGACACAGCTACAACGATAAGTATTAATGACATCGACAGGTAGTGGTGACAATAATCCAGCCCTGACTGGAGGGGAAGGCAGCTCTAAATAGTTTTCCTGGCTGATTGACACCAGGTGTGGCCAGGTGCCAATCAGCCACAGCTGAGGAGGCACAGCACTCAGAGAGACAAACAGGAAACGGAGAAAATAAGAGCGCTGCTGACAGGAAACAAAGACAAACGCAGAGGAAAAACTAAAACATGGCCAAACTGTCAGGGACAAGCCTTAAATCCTGGCTGCAGTAGTGTCGGGAAGATATGTAAATGTATTTATTTTTTTAATCATCTTAAATTTGTTATTTTGCAAAAAAAAAAAAGTGGTTTTAAACAATGTATTTCCTACAAATAACTTTAGGACAAAACATCTCTCACATTATATTTTGCATTTACCATCACTGTTGTCGTTCCGTATCATTCATGTCAAAGACTCACCAACGTGGACACACATTATTGCTCAGGCAGGAGTCAAAAATTAATTATGTTATCATAATTATGTACTTGGTGCGTAATATTAAAGTTGTGGTGATTATCTTTTATGGATCGCCCCAAAAATATAATAATACAAAATATTACAGCACTGTAATACATAAGAGACAATAATAACACTTCATTCAGGCCGAAATTATGGCAAATATGAAAAAAAAAAATTGGTGACATAGTTAAGCCGCGATAAAACTGAGAATAAAGATGACCGGAAATTATTAGAATGTCATAACTTCATTAATCAAAATAAAACAAAGTTATTTTTTTAAATGTGGAAATAGGACAAAAACTCAGACTGTAAAAATAAATATTTCCAGAAATTATAAAAATATCATACATTTACATAATTTAAAAAAATTGTAAGAAAAAACACGAAAAGTGAAAATAAATATTACCAGAAATTATTAAAATGTCATAATTTTACAAATCTGAGTTGTAATATTGTATTGGAACTTTTTTTTTTTTAAGTGGTAAATATTGTAAGAAAAAATCTAAAAGTGACAGTGAATATTACCAGAAATTATTAAAATGTCATAATTTTAGAAAATTAAAGTTGCAATATTGAATTGGGACATTTATATAAAGCAGTAAATATTATAAGAAAAACACTAAAAGTGAAAGTAAATATTAACATAAATTATTAAAATGTCATAATTTTACAAAATGAGAGTTGCAATATTGTATTGGGACATTTTTTAAAGTTGTAAATATTGTAAGAAAAACACTAAAAGTGAAAGTAAATCTTACCAGAAATTATTAAAATGTCATAATTTTTGAAAATTAAAGTTGCAATATCGAATTGGGACATTTATATAAAGCAGTAAATATTATAAAAAAAAACACTAAAAGTGAAAGTAAATATTACCATAAATTATTAAAATGTCATAATTTTACAAAATGAGAGTTGCAATATTGTATTGGGACATTTTTTAAAGTTGTAAATATTGTAAGAAAAACAGTAAAAGTGAAAGTAAATATTACCAGAAATTATTCAAATGTCATCATTTTACAAATCCGAGTTGGAATATTGTAACGGAATCTTTTTTTAAAGGGGTAAATGTTGTAAGAAAAAACCCTAAAAGTGAAAATAAATATTACCAGAAATGATTAAAATTTCCTAATTTTACAAATCTGAGTTGTAATATTGTATTGGAACTTTTTTTTTTTTAAGTGGTAAATATTGTAAGAAAAAATCTAAAAGTGACAGGGAATATTACCAGAAATTATTAAAATGTCATAATTTTTGAAAATTAAAGTTGCAATATTGAATTGGGACATTTATATAAAGCAGTAAATATTATAAGAAAAACACTAAAAGTGAAAGTAAATATTAACATAAATTATTAAAATGTCATAATTTTACAAAATGAGAGTTGCAATATTGTATTGGGACATTTTTTTAAGTTGTAAATATTGTAAGAAAAACACTAAAAGTGAAAGTAAATATTACCAGAAATTATTAAAATGTCATCATTTTACAAATCCGAGTTGTAATATTGTAACGGAATATTTTTTTAAAGGGGTAAATATTGTAAGAGAAAACCCTAAAAGTGAAAATAAATATTACCAAAAATGATTAAAATGTCCTAATTTTACAAATCTGAGTTGTAATATTGTATTGGAACTTTTTTTTTTTTAAGTGGTAAATATTGTAAGAAAAACACTAAAAGTGAAAGTAAATATTAACATAAATTATTAAAATGTCATAATTTTACAAAATGAGAGTTGCAATATTGTATTGGGACATTTTTTTAAGTTGTAAATATTGTAAGAAAAACACTAAAAGTGAAAGTAAATATTACCAGAAATTATTAAAATGTCAATTTTACAAATCTGAGTTGTAATATTGTAACGGAATATTTTTTTAAAGGGGTAAATATTGTAAGAAAAAACCCTAAAAGTGAAAATAAATATTACCAGAAATTATTAAAATGTCATAATTTTACAAATCTGAGTTGTAATATTGTATTGGAACTTTTTTTTTTTTAAGTGGTAAATATTGTAAGAAAAAATCTAAAAGTGACAGTGAATATTACCAGAAATTATTAAAATGTCATAATTTTAGAAAATTAAAGTTGCAAATTTGAATTGGGACATTTATATAAAGCAGTAAATATTATAAAAAAAACACTAAAAGTGAAAGTAAATATTACCATAAATTATTAAAATGTCATAATTTTACAAAATGAGAGTTGCAATATTGTATTGGGACATTTTTTTAAGTGGTAAATATTGTAAGAAAAACACTAAAAGTGCAAGTAAATGTTACCAGAAATTATTCAAATGTCATCATTTTACAAATCCGAGTTGGAATATTGTAACGGAATATTTTTTTTAAAGGGGTAAATATTGTAAGAAAAAACCCTACAAGTGAAAATAAATATTACCAAAAATGATTAAAATGTCCTAATTTTACAAATCTGAGTTGTAATATTGTATTGGAACTTTTTTTTTTTTAAGTGGTAAATATTGTAAGAAAAAATCTAAAAGTGACAGTGAATATTACCAGAAATTATTAAAATGTCATAATTTTTGAAAATTAAAGTTGCAATATTGAATTGAGACATTTATATAAAGCAGTAAATATTATAAGAAAAACACTAAAAGTGAAAGTAAATATTACCATAAATTATTAAAATGTCATAATTTTACAAAATGAGAGTTGCAATATTGTATTGGGACATTTTTTTAAGTTGTAAATATTGTAAGAAAAACACTAAAAGTGGAAGTAAATATTACCAGAAATTATTAAAATGTCATCATTTTACAAATCTGAGTTGTAATATTGTAACGGAATATTTTTTTAAAGGGGTAAATATTGTAAGAAAAAACCCTAAAAGTGAAAATAAATATTACCAAAAATGATTAAAATGTCCTAATTTTACAAATCTGAGTTATAATATTGTATTGGAACTTTTTTTTTTTAAGTGGTAAATATTGTAAGAAAAACACTAAAAGTGAAAGTAAATATTACCAGAAATTATTAAAATGTCATCATTTTACAAATCTGAGTTGTAATATTGTAACGGAATATTTTTTTAAAGGGGTAAATATTGTAAGAGAAAACCCTAAAAGTGAAAATAAATATTACCAAAAATGATTAAAATGTCCTAATTTTACAAATCTGAGTTGTAATATTGTATTGGAACTTTTTTTTTTTTAAGTGGTAAATATTGTAAGAAAAACACTAAAAGTGAAAGTAAATATTAACATAAATTATTAAAATGTCATAATTTTACAAAATGAGAGTTGCAATATTGTATTGGGACATTTTTTTAAGTTGTAAATATTGTAAGAAAAACACTAAAAGTGGAAGTAAATATTACCAGAAATTATTAAAATGTCATCATTTTACAAATCCGAGTTGGAATATTGTAACGGAATATTTTTTTAAAGGGGTAAATATTATAAGAAAAAACCCTAGAAGTGAAAATAAATATTACCAAAAATGATTAAAATGTCCTAATTTTACAAATCTGAGTTGTAATATTGTAATGGATTTTTTTTAAAGTGGTAAATATTGTAAGAAACAACATTAGGAGTGAATATAGATATTACCAGCAATTAATAAAATGTCATCATTTTACAGTTGTAATATTGTATTGGAAAATATTTTTAAGTGGTAAATATTGTAAGAAAAACACTAGGAGTGAAAATAAATATTACCAAAAAATTATTAAGATGTCATAATTTTACCAAATTTAAGTTGTAATATTGTATAGGAACATTTTTTAAGTGGTAAATATTGTAAGAAAACACTAGAAGTGAAAATAAGTATTACCAGAAATTATTAAAATCTCATAACCTTACAAATCTGAGTTGTAATATTGTAATGGAACTTTTTTTTTTAAGTGGTAAATATTGTAAGAAAAAAAGTAAATATTACCAGACATTATTTAAATGTCATAATTTGGCAAAGTTAGAGTTGTAATATCGTATTGGAATTTTCTTTAAAGTGGTAAATATTGTAAGAAAAAACCCTAAAAGTCAAAATAAATATTACCAAAAATGTGTAAAATGTTTTCATTTTACAAATCAGAGATTTAATATTTTAAAGCAAATGTTTTAAAGTGTTAAATATGGTAAGAAAAACATTGAGTGAACATAAATATTACCATAAATTATTAAAATGTCATAATTTTACAAAATTAGTGTTGTAATATTGTATTGGAACATGTTTTGAAAATGGTAAATATTGTAATAAAAAATATTAAAAGTGAAAATGAATATTACTAGAAATTATTAAAAATGTCATAATTTTACAGAATTACAGTTGTAATATTGTAATGGAAAAAAAATTAAGTGGTAAATATTGTAAGAAAAACACTAGAAGTGAAAAAATGTATTACCAGAAATGATTAAAATCTCATAAACTTACAAATCTGAGTTGTAATACTGTAATGGAACCAAAAATTAATAAAATGTCATAAATTAGCAAAATGTATGTTGTAATATTGTGAACATGTTTTTAAAGTGGTAAATATTGTAAGAAAAATGCTAGGAGTGAAAATGAATATTACCAGAAATTAATGAAAAGTCATAATTTTACAAAATTAGAGTTGTAATATTGTATTGGAACATTTTTTAAAGTGGTGAATATTGTAAGAAAAACACTATAAGTGCAAATAAATATTACCATAAATAATCAATATATCATAACTTTACAAATCTAAACTGTAAAATTGTAACGGAACATTTCTTTTAAAGTGGTAAATATTGTAAGAAAAAACACAAAAAGTGAAAATAAATAGTGCCAGAAATTATTAAAAATGTCATAATTTTACAGAATTACAGTTGTAATATTGTATTGGAACTTTTTTTTAAGTGGTAAATATTGTAAGAAAAAACACTAAATGCGAAAATAAATAGTACCAGAAATTATTAAAAATGTCATAATTTTACAGATTTACAGTTGTAATGTTGTATTGGAACTTTTTTTTTTTAAAGTGGTAAATATTGTAAGAAAAAACACTAGAAGTGAAAATAAATAGTACCAGAAATTATTAAAAATGTCATAATTTTACAGAATTACAGTTGTAATATTGTATTGGAACTTTTTTTTTTTTTAAGTGGTAAATATTGTAAGAAAAAAAAACACTAAAAGTGAAAATAAATAGTACCAGAAATTATTAAAAATGTCATATTTTTACAGAATTATAGTTGTAATATTGTATTGGAACATTTTTTTTTTAAGTGGTAAGTATTGTAAGAAAAAAAAACACTAAAAGTGAAAATAAATAGTACCAGAAATTATTAAAAATGTCATAATTTTACAGAATTACAGTTATATTGTTTTGGAACATTTTTTTTTGAAAGTGGTAAAAATATTGTAAGAAAAAACACTAAAAGTGAAAATAAATACCAGAAATTATTAAAAATGTCATAATTTTACAGAATTACAGTTGTAATATTGTATTGGAACTTTTTTTTTAAGCGGTAAATATTGTAAGAAAAAACACTAAAAGTGAAAATAAATAGTTCCAGAAATTATAAAAAAAATATATAATTTCACAAAATTAGAGTAGTAATATTGTATTGGAATTTTTTTTTAAAGTGGTAAATACTGAAAAAAAAACTACACAACAACAACAAAAAAACACTAGAAGTGAAAATAAATATGACCAGAAATTATTAAAATTTCATAATTTGACAAAATTAGAGTCGTAATATATTACTGGAACAAAGTTATCTTTTTAGGAGAACTTTATTCTTGCAAAATACACAAAATAGCCCCCCCCAAACACACACACACACAGACACCTGATCTAATTAAGTCATGTTCAGTCAAAATATTTAAAACACAGTACTTTTTTGTAATATTACTTCTTTATTTTTCGTGGTACATTATTACTTAGTCTTAATTTTTAATTTTTTTATTTTTACCTTCATTTTCCCTCACATTCTAGCCCCAATGAGCAGGACACAACAGTCCCATAAGCATGGGTCATTGGCGGGTAGAAACCAGGCAGATGGATGAGCTTGTAGTCCCCCCTGCAGCATTGTCCTCAGTGGAAACGCACACTCAGGGAGACTCGGGTGATTTTCTGCTTGTCAGCACTCTCGTCAGTCCCACATAAATCAATCTGACAATCCCCCCCCCCAACTATATTTTAGCTCCATGTCCCTCACATTAAGACGTTGTTTTTGGATCACACCGCTTTACGTGCGCTCCCATTGGCGGCTGGGCATCTGATGCTGCTTGTTGCCGAGCAACCATAAGCCCCACCCCCCGCCCCTGCTCCACGTCTCATTCATGATTCATCGAGAAAATACAAGACATACAACACACATGGAACACAACATTTTTTTTTCCTCGCTGATTTCCCCGTCACACGTTTGGTTTTCTTTCCAAAAGTGTTCCACTGAGTGACAATGACATTCTTAGCCAAGCAAGTCTTCAAATATTGATGAATCTTTTACTGGCAGCCTTCCATAATTGATTACTTGACAACATGCATCTCTATAATGAGGCCGCTTTAAACACGCCGAAAGGAGACATTTTTTGATAGAATTATGTACGAAACCCCAAACCAGTGAAGTTGGCACGTTGTGGAAATGGTAAATAAAAACATAATACAATTATTTGCAAATCCTTTTCAACCTATATGTTGTGATCCGACGGTCGGATCATCACATATTGTAGCTTTGTTCCTTTATTCACATTCTGTTGTTTGGACTTCCTTATTTTCTGTTTGCTTCGTCACCACGGCCGCATATTGTTTCCACCTGCTACTCTTGGTTCTCGCACACCTGTTTCTACTGATCACTGCCTTATATAAGCCTGCCCCTTTTCGTTCTTCTGTCTCGGGTCCAAGTTATGTATATATATATATATATATATATATATATGTATATATATATATATATATATATATATATATATATATATATAATGATTATTTGCAAAAAAATAAATGTTTATCAGTTTGAACATCAAATATGTTGTCTTTGTAGCATATTCAGCTGAATATGGGTTGAAAATGATTTGCAAATGATTGTATTCCGTTTATATTTACATCTAACACAATTTCCCAACTCATTTGGAAACGGGGTTTGTACATATATATAAATATATATGTGTGTGTGTGTGTGTGTATATATATATATATATACATATACATTTATATATATACATACATATATATGTACATATGCATATGTATATATACACACACATATATATATAGGGGCGCCGCTAGGGATTTTGGGCCCCATGAAAAAATTCTTTACAGGGCCACCAACACATAATTTCATAAAATTTCATCATCCTTAGGGGCCTCTCTGGGCCCCACTCCATCATGGGCCCCTAGATTCCGTCTCCTTTACCCCCCTTTTTCGGCGCCCCTGTATCCATATATTTATATATATATATATATATATATATATATATATATATATATATATATATATATATATATATATATATATATACATACACATATACATATACATATATATATATATATATATATATATATATATATATATATATATATATATGCATGCATGTCTGGGACTGCGGTGATGAACGTTAGACTAATTTCCAGACCGACGAGCAATTTTTATTCAATATAATTAGTATTTGTAAAACAATACAGACAATTAAAAAATAAAAATAAACATTACCTATTCGCCTAACCAGTGGTGTTCTTGATACATATTTTAGTATGACAATTATAACATTGAGAAAGTTACAAACAGCACCTTTAAGGAAAAAGTGTAAAAGTAAAACATTTTTGGGGTAAAAACATTGTATTCCTTTGAAAAACATCATGGTGTACGACGGGAAGTATCCATGTGATTCTATAATGCAAATAGATTAAATTACATTAAATGGATGGATAGATTATTTTCAGGAAGTACTTTTTTTCCTCCAATGAACTGAATGAGTGCCACTAAAAAACAGTAGAAATGCTGCTTAAAAACTTGCAAAACATGCAAATGAATAACGCATGATCGTGGAAATAGTGAATGTTACGTTAATTGGGATATTACAATAACAAACATCAGCTAAAAACACTGATTCTCTTTCAGAGGTTGTGTATTAAGTAGTCGTGCACAATCTTAGGCAGCTCCGCAGAATCAGGAGGACCCACTTTATATTCCCCACATTTCATGTCACTGCGCCTCCCCTCCTGAGCGTGTCATCAGCATCTGCACAGCCCGCCTCCTCCCCTGCAAGGTGCATCATGGGACGGCTCCATATATTAGACAAAGCAAAACAAACAAACAAAAAAAAAAAAGAGCACATAAAAGGCACAATGTTCGGTTAAGCTTTGTAACCTCCTTAAGCTTCGGTATACAGTAGGAGGAAGGGCGGTTGACTCACACAAATACACACACACAAACACACACACACACAAAAATGCATTTGTGAGCTTGAGGAATGAATCACAGGGGTGTGCATGAGCCTTGTTTCTCCGTAAAAGCCAATCAAGCTAATACCCCCATGGCTCGGGGAAGGTTGTTACCATGGCGACGTGTTATGGCTCAGTGCCCACATTCTCTGTCGATCCTGGAGCAGGTTTGCATGGGATTTTGCTGCACCAGGAAATGGCGCTTCACGTCAAACGTCTTAATATTAAATACCTCAGTGAGTCATTTTAAAGCATTTAACGATTACCGCAAAATCAATACGCAGTTGTTCCCCGGGGGGCCGATAATGAAATAGAGCTCTTGTTCTGAGTTTGCTCCCAGAGTTTGTTAAAAAGTTATTCTTGATGTCACAAGTTGATTTCTGGGGGCTATCTGACGTGGAATTTTGGATGCAACCAGCAGAGCATACTTGCCAACCCTCCGGATTTTTCCGGGAGACTTCCGAATTTCAGTGCCCCTCCCGAAAATCTCCCGGGGCAACCATTTTCCCGATTTCCACTACAACCTGTCTTCACAAACAGCCTGTCGGCCCATCCATCCATCTTCTTCCGCTTATCCGAGGTCGGGTCGCGGGGGCAACAGCCTAAGCAAGGAAACCCAGACTTCCCTCTCCCCAGCCACTTCGTCTAGCTCTTCCCGGGGGATCCCGAGGCGTTCCCAGGCCAGTCGGGAGACATAGTCTTCCCAACGTGTCCTTGGTCTTCCCCGTGGCCTCCTACCGGTTGGACGTGCCCTAAACACCTCCCTAGGGAGGCGTTCGGGTGGCATCCTGACCAGATGCCCGAACCACCTCATCTGGCTCCTCTCGATGTGAAGGAGCAGCGGCTCTACTTTGAGTTCCTCCCGGATGGCAGAGCTTCTCACCCTATCTCTAAGGGAGAGCCCCGCCACACGGCGGAGGAAACTCATTTCGGCCGCTTGTACCCGTGACCTTATCCTTTCGGTCATGACCCAAAGCTCATGACCATAGGTGAAGATGGGAACGTAGATCGACCGGTAAATTGAGAGCTTTGCCTTCGGGCTCAGCTCCTTCTTCACCACAACGGATCGGTACAACGTCCGCATTACTGAAGACGCCGCACCGATCCGCCTGTCGATCTCACGATCCACTCTTCCCCCACTCGTGAACAAGACTCCTAGGTACTTGAACTCCTCCACCTGGAGCAGGGTCTCCTCCCCAACCCGGAGATGGCATTCCACCCTTTTCCGGGCGAGAACCATGGACTCGGACTTGGAGCTGCTGATTCTCATTCCGGTCGCTTCACACTCGGCTGCGAACCGATCCAGTGAGAGCTGAAGATCCCGGTCAGATGAAGCCATCAGGACCACATCATCTGCAAAAAGCAGAGACCTAATCCTGCGGTCACCAAACCGGAACCCCTCAACGCCTTGACTGCGCCTAGAAATTCTGTCCATAAAAGTTATGAACAGAATCGGTGACAAAGGACAGCCTTGGCGGAGTCCAACCCTCACTGGAAATGTGTTCGACTTACTGCCGGCAATGCGGACCAAGCTCTGGCACTGATCGTACAGGGAACGGACCGCCACAATAAGACAGTCCGATACCCCATACTCTCTGAGCACTCCCCACAGGACTTCCCGAGGGACACGGTCGAATGCCTTCTCCAAGTCCACGAAGCACATGTAGACTGGTTGAGCAAACTCCCATGCACCCTCAAGAACCCTGCCGAGAGTATAGAGCTGGTCCACAGTTCCACGACCAGGACGAAAACCACACTGTTCCTCCTGAATCTGAGGTTCGACTATCCGGCGTAGCCTCCTCTCCAGTACACCTGAATAATCCTTACCGGGAAGGCTGAGGAGTGTGATCCCACGATAGTTGGAACACACCCTCCGGTCCCCCTTCTTAAAGAGAGGAACCACCACCCCGGTCTGCCAATCCAGAGGTACCGCCCCCGATGTCCCATCATATTTGCAGCTTTAACAGACGCTCACAAGTGAATGCAAGGCATACTTGGTCAACAGCCATACAGGTCACACTGAGGGTGGCCGTATAAACAACTTTAACACTGTTACGAATATGCGTAGCTTCATTGTTAGCCACCTCAATTTAGAATGCATAAAAACAGAAAGACGTATATTCTGGTTTCACGTTGGGGAGTGTGAACTATGGGCAAAATTACCCCCTAAAAAAGTGCAATTCCCCTTTAAAAAACGGTTACAATTTACCATTATCTTAAAAAAGCAGTGGTTTTACTCACCGTTTCAAGGGGAATGTAGCAAACGAAGCATCCATCCCATCCATCCATTTTCTACTGCTTATTCCCTTTTTTTGGGGTTGTGGGGGGCGCTGGCGCCTATCTCAGCTATAATCGGGCGGAAGGCGGCGTACACCCTGGACAAGTCGCCACCTCATCGCAGGGCCAACGGAATGTAGCAAACAAAGCATCCATGTTGAAATCCGTTTGTTTCCGGATCTCTCCAACACTCAATCAATCAATCATCAATCAATGTTTATTTATATAGCCCCAAATCACAAATGTCTCAAAGGACTGCACAAATCATTACGACTACAACATCCTCGGAAGAACCCACAAAAGGGCAAGGAAAACTCACACCCAGTGGGCCTTCTCTGCTGGCCTAACACAACCAGAAATCATTATCAAAATTAAAGATTAAACATTTCTTTTATTTACTTTCCCTTACCATCAAAAAGTATTCATATTCTCTTCAAGTCATGTTATTCTCCTTCAAGTTCTGTTGTGTTTAGTTTTAGTTTGTATCCAATCAGAATTCAGCGAGCTTATGATGCCATGCCGTACCAAATCTGGGTCTCCGTCGGCTTTGGTTACAAAACAGTTCAAAGAAAAGGTGCCTGCAGGGGGGGTCAGGTCCTGCTTCCGCTTTGTAGATCTCGGGTCAAGACAAAATCTCCCTGTGGATTACAAAAAAAATCAAAGAAACTGACACCTTCATGTCGCTTCCCATCCTACGCAGTCGACTTTTACAAGCCTTTTGATTGGTGAGATCAAAGACAGCATTTGTCCTCCCGCTGGGAACTCATGGCAATGCAAAGTTTTGTGATAATTTACAGACAATTACTCTGACAAAAGCGCTAAAACATACCGGTATAGTGACTTTATATTATTCGCCCAAGGAACTGTAGTTATTGCAGACGTTTTTTCACGGGACACATTTCCGGTGTGGTTGTTTAAGGGTAAGGAGATTCTGCTCCGTTATCGATTGGCGTAAAGTCTGAATGTCATTAAAACAGTTAGCGTCATCTTTTGACACTTTTTCTACTCCCGTCCTTGCACGCTACACCGCTACAACAAAGATGACGGGGAGAAGACGCTGGCGAAGGTGAGCCACGTAAATAAGACCGCCCAAAAAACTGCGAATCTGAAAGCGACTGTCAGAAAGCGGCTTGAAGATGATCCATAAAACATCATCTATTCAACATTTTGACCAAAAAAACACCTTTACATGTTATGTAGACCACAAGGAAGTGTTTTACACTTAGAAAAAACAATTAAAATATTAAAGCTGCAAGCAGCGATGGACGGGACCGCTTTGGCTGCTGCCCCGGGACCCAAGCCCCAGATAAGCGGTAGAAGATGGATGGATGGATTATTACACAGAGAAAAAGTTTTATACACATGTGTTATACATCAGTCTCATAGTAATAACAGTTGTAAAGTGGCTTGGGCATTTTATAAGGACACCTTGGTGTTGCCATTTTGAGACTCTAATGCATGGTGAATGTAATGCAGTTGATGTATTGAAGTGGCAATAGCAAACTTCCTGTTGATTTTAGTTGGGGGCGGTCAGTGTATGAAATATAGGTCTCAGTGAGACCTACATTAAGGTTTTTGTTTCATGTGTGTATGACAGTCCTACAGTTTTGTCTAAACAGAAAGCCGCCATTTTGTGACAACAGGAGCAGCGCAATGGTTCTTTGCGGGCTCATAAAATCCAAACCGGGGTAGTAATTAAAACTATTTCTTAAACTTTTAATCAGAAGGGTTCAATCTCTCTTCTGTGCTTATTTGAAGCCGGAACGACAAACGGGCTCAGAGGAGATAATGTTTGAAAAAAAGCAACATTATTTTTCAACCAACTTTTGTATTGAAGTGGGAATAGCAAATTTCCTGTTGATTTTAGCCGGGGGGTTTTAATGGATGAAATATGGGTCTAACTGAGACCTACATAGTGGTTTTTGTTTCATGCTTCTACGACATTCCTAGTAGAAGTTACAGACAGTTTTTGTCTGTGTTTTCTTCCTAGGGGCGCTAGAGCGCAGTTTTGAGTTTTGGGTTTGTTTTTTTTGATTAGATAGCAATTATTGCCAGTACTGACTTGTGTGTCAAATTTGGTGAGTTTTAAAGCATGTTAAGGAGGTCAAAGTACAGCTTCAAGAGGCGGTGGTATAATAATAAAAAAATATATATAATAATAATTTAAAAAACCTTAGAAATTCAATAGGGCCGTCTGTCCCAAAGGGACATTTGGTTCCTAATGACTCCTTTAATGCGTCCTATAATCCGGTGTTCCTTATATATAAAAAAGATCGAAAATAGACCATTCATCGGCAGTGCGCCTCATAATCCGGTGCGCCCAATGGTGCGGAAAATACGGTAACTTTGAGCAGGTTGCAATCGCCTGCAAGGAAAAAGGAGTTCAGAACATTCCCTCCGCAACAGATTAGTTATATAATTTGTTAATTTTGCCTGTTTCGCCCCTGCTTGATTCAAAGCACCTCCTTCATTGCTTATTCGCTCTTTGGCGTCATCGGCGCAGACAGGAAACGGCGCTACACTAATCAGATTAAAATCTGCAAACTGTCACATCTGATTATTTGCCCCCAGATGCTCGCTTATTGTTTGCACACAATGGCTGAGAGACTTAATATTAATCATCCACGCAGTGAAAGGCTTCAAAACACTTTTTACTTTACTTTGACAAGAATGCATAGTGTTTTGAAACACCTCATAACGTATAACATTGTTTTTTATCCATTACTCCCACTAGTCCCCAATAGGATTGGAAATAGAATATATTATGTTTATTATAAAACCCGTTTCCATATGAGTTGGGAAATTGTGTTACATGTAAATATAAACGGAATCTAATAATTTGCAAATTCTTTTCAACCCATATTCAATTGAATGCACTACAAAGACAAGATATTTGATGTTCAAACTCATAAACTTAATTTTTGTTTTTTGCAAATAATAATTAACTTAGAATTTCCTGGCTGCAACATGTGCCAAAGTAGTTGGGAAAGGGCATGTTCACCACTGTGTTACATCACCATTTATTTTAACAACACTCAATAAACGTTTGGGAACTGAGGAAACTAATTGTTGAAGCTTTGAAAGTGGAATTCTTTCCCATTCTTGTTTTATGTAGAGTTTCAGTCGTTCAACAGTCTGGGGTCTCCGCTGTCGTATTTCACGCTTCAAAATGCGCCACACATTTTCGATGGGAGACAGATCTGGACTGCAGGCGGGCCAGGAAAGTACCCCCACTCTTTTTTTACGAAGCCACGCAGTCTTAACACGTGCTGAATGTGGCTTTGCATTGCCTTGCTGAAATAAGCAGGGGCGTCCATGAAAAAGACGGCACTTAGATGGCAGCATATGTTGTTCCAAAACCTGTATGTACCTTTCAGCATTAATGGTGCCTTCACAGATGTGTAAGTTACCCATGCCTTGGGCACTAATGCACCCCCATACCATCACAGATGCTGGCTTTTGAACTTTGCGTTGATAACAATCCAGATGGTTCTTTTCCTCTCTGTTCCCGAAGACACAAATGTCCACAGTTTCCAAAAACAATTTGAAATGTGGACTTTTCAGACCACAGAACACTTTTCCACTTTGCATCAGATAGATAGATGGATAGATAGATAGATAGATAGATAGATAGATAGATAGATAGATAGATAGATAGATAGATAGATAGATAGATAGATAGATAGATAGATAGATAGATAGTACTTTATTGATTCCTTCAGGAGAGTTCCTTCAGGAAAATTAAAATTCCAGCAGCAGTGTACAGAGTTGAGATCAATTTAAATAAAAGTAAAAAGTAAATAATGGGGGTTTAAATGGAAACAAAATAGAGAAATATTACAATAAGAATAAAAAATAAAAAGCAACAATGGGAATAAAAATATAACAATAAAATAAGAATATAACAAGACAAAGTAGGCAGTAGTGACCATGTTATGAAAACGTATTGCACTGTTATTGTTTTGCATCCCCTGACATCCTAGTACCCCCTGCCCCCCGCCCCAGAGAGGAGTTGTACGGTCTAATGGCGTGTGGGACAAAGGAGTTTTTGAGTTTTTGAGTCTATTAGTCAGTCCATCTTAGATGATCTCGGGCCCAGAGAAGCCGGCAGCGTTTCTGGATGTTGTTGATGAATGGCTTTCGCTTTGCCTAGTAGAGCTTTAACTTGCACTTACAGATGTAGCGACAAATTGTATTTAGTAACAGTGTTTTCCTTAAGTGTTCCTGAGCCCATGTGGTGATATCCTTTAGAGATTGATGACGGTTTTTGATACAGTGCCGTCTGAGGGATGGAAGGTCACCGGCCTTCAATGTTGGTTTCCTGCCATGCTGCTTACGATTCTCTGAACCCTTTGATGATATTAGGGACCGTAGATGTTGAAATCCCTAAATTTCTTGCAACTGCACTTTGAGAAACGTTGTTCTTAAACTGTTTGACTATTTGCTCAGGCAGTTGCTCTGTCTTTCTTGTGAAAGACAGAGCATTTTTGGGAAGCTGTTTTTATACCCAATCATGGCACCCACCTGTTCCCAATTAGCCTGCACACCTGTGGGATGTTCCAAATAAGTGTTTGATGAGCATTCCTCAACTTTATCAGTATTTATTGCCACATTTCCAAACTTCTTTTGTCACGTGTTGCTGGCATCAAATTCTAAAGTTAATGATTATTTGCCCCAAAAACATTTTTTTTTACCAAATTGAACATCAAATATGTTGTATTTGTATCATATTCAACTGAATATGGGTTGAAAATGATTTGCAAATCATTGTATTCTGTTTATATTTACATCAAACACAATTTCCCAACTCATATGGAAACAGGGTTTTATATTATCATCATTATTAAATGATGCTTCTTCCATGCTTAAAGCCACCAATGAAAGATTACCTTTATCTCCACGCCGCGTTTCATTTCCTGTATGACAGTTTGGAAGCCTCTTTGTGTTTGCCGTCGCAGATGGAGCTCCGCTGAGCGAGCTGTCGTGGCCTTCATCCCTCGCCGTCGTCGTCGTCTCCTTTTCCGGCCTCTTCACCTTCGTCTTCGTCATGCTGGCGTGCTTGTGCTGCAAGAAGGGCGACATGGGCTTTAAGGTAACGTGTTTTAAATGCAGATTCATACTGGACACTCGACATTACAACAGACAATTGAAGTAATCTATATCATTATACACTATATTGCCAAAAGCATTTGGCCATCCATCCAAATAATGAGAATTATGTGTTCTAATCACTTGGCCTGGTGTATAAAATCAAGGACTTAGGCATGGAGACTGTTTCTGCAAACATTCGTGAAAAAATGGGCCGCTTTTAGTGATTTCCAGCATGGAACCGTCCTAGGATGCCGCCTGTGCAACAAATCCAGTCGTGAAATTTCCTCGCTCCTATATATTCCAAAGTCAATTTTACTATAAGAAAAGTGAAGATTTTGGGAACAACAGCAACTCAGCCATCAAGTTTTAGGCCACTTAAACTGACAGAAGTGCATCGTGCAAAGACTTTCTGCACAGTCAGTTGCTACAGAGCTCCGAACGTCATGTGACCTTCCAATCAGCCCACGTACAGTACGCAGAGAGCTTCATGGAATGGGTTTCCATGGCCGAGCAGCTGCATCTAAGCCATACATCACCAAGTCCAATGCAAAGTGTAAGCACCTCACCACTGGACTCTAGAGCAGTGGAGACGCCTTCTCTGGAGTGATGAACCCTGCTTTTCCATCTGGCAATGTGATGGACCAGTCTGGGTTTGGAGGTTCCCAGGACAACATTTCGGGCTGCATTGTGACGAGTGTGAGATTTGGTGGAGGAGGAATTGTGGTGAGGGTTTGTTTTACAGGAGTTGGGCTTGGCCCTTTGGTTCCAGTGAATTAAACTTTGAATGCTCCAGGATACCAAAACATTGTGGAAAATTCCATACTCCCAACCTTGTTGGACCCCTTCCTCTCCCACCACCTGTGCAACAAATCCAGTCGTGAAATTTCAAATATTCCAAAGTCAACTTTATTACAAGAAACGTGAAGAGTTTGGGAACAACAGCAACTCAGCCACCAAGTGTTAGGCCACTTAAACTGACAGAAGTGCATCGTGCAAAGACTTTCTGCACAGTCAGTTGCTACAGAGCTCCGAACGTCATGTGACCTTCCAATCAGCCCACGTACAGTACGCAGAGAGCTTCATGGAATGGGTTTCCATGGCCGAGCAGCTGCATCTAAGCCATACATCACCAAGTCCAATGCAAAGTGTAAGCACGTCACCACTGGACTCTGGAGCAGTGGAGACGCCTTCTCTGGAGTGATGAACCCCCCTTTTCCATCTGGCAATGTGATGGACCAGTCTGGGTTTGGAGGTTCCCAGGAGAACATTTCGGGCTGCATTGTGACGAGTGTGAAATTTGGTGGAGGAGGAATTGTGGTGTGGGGTTGTTTTACAGGAGTTGGGCTTGGCCCTTTGGTTCCAGTGAATTAAACTTTGAATGCTCCAGGATACCAAAACATTGTGGAAAATCCCATACTCCCAACCTTGTGGGACCCCTTCCTCTTCCACCACCTGTGCAACAAATCCAGTCGTGAAATTTCAAATATTCCAAAGTCAACTTTATTACAAGAAACGTGAAGAGTTTGGGAACAACAGCAACTCAGCCACCAAGTGTTAGGCCACTAAAACTGACAGAAGTGCATCGTGCAAAGACTTTCTGCACAGTCAGTTGCTACAGAGCTCCGAACGTCATGTGACCTTCCAATTAGCCCACGTACAGTACGCAGAGAGCTTCATGGAATGGGTTTCCATGGCCGAGCAACTGTATCTAAGCCATACATCACCAAGTCCAATGCAAAGTGTAAGTACGTCACCACTGGACTCTAGAGAAGTGTAGACGCCTTCTCTGGAGTGATGAACCCTGCTTTTCCATCTGGCAATCTGATGGACCAGTCTGGGTTTGGAGGTTGCCAGAAGAACGGTACAATTCGGACTGCATTGTGCCGAGTGTGAAATTTGGTGGAGGAGGAATTATGGTGCGGGGTTGTTTTTCAAGGAGTTGGGCTTTGGCCTATTAGTTCCAGTGAAAGGAACTTTGAATACTCCAGGATACCAAAACCTTTTCACACATTTCCATGGGACGGCACTTTATGTTCAAATGTGAGTAAAGGCAGGTGGCCAAATACTTTTGGCAATATAGTGTATATTTGACCCAGTTTTGGTGTGAGTGGAATAAATAATTTGTGTCTCAAGGGTCTGTGCGTACGAGTATTAAATATTGTTGAAAATAATTCCAAATATTTTATATATACAGTATTTGTATTGATTATAACTATTGTCTCTAATACTGAAAACTATTTTTTTTTTTTACATATGAATATAATCTAATATCTACATTTATATGCAATTCTAAATCGTATTATGGATTTATTTTGTATACATATGTTGAATACTTGTTGTTTAATTATATTATACAATATATACAGGTATTTTATTATATAGTTGTAATAATTAATTTATTAATTATTTTAACTATTAAATATCGAATAAAGTAGCATTATGTTTGTTTAAAAATATAACGTATTGATTATAGATAAAAATACTATAAAACATTCATCAGCTTTTAATAAAATGTCCCCAAATTCTTAATTGTGTTAACTATTTTTATATCTGTAATTAAAAAAAAGTAATATAAAATAAAATGAAACTATTTCTCCAAATGTATAATATAATAAAAAAAAAACACCTGAATGAACAGCATGCATTTCCAATTACTCGTTTTGATTTTAGAATATATTAACATCATGTTTAATTACCCTTGTAAATTATACATTGAACCATTTTAAATAAAGATATAGAATATGGCAGTTATTATTGTTATTTATTGCTACATTTTACATACATACACACATATATATATATTCAATGTGATGACATGTAATTTTGACTTATGTATTTATTTATGAACAATATATAATTTATTTAAATACATATATGCATATATATATACATACATAGATATATATATACATATACATACATATATACTTACATACATACATACACACATACATACACACATACATACATATATACATACATATAGATATATATATACATACATACATACATACATACACATACACATACATACATATATATATATATATATATATATATATATATATATATATATATATATATATATACATATATACATATGCATACATACATACACACACATATATTAATGTATATATATACATAATATAAAAGTAATTGGTAGCTAGCTGCTCAACTACTGCACTTGAAAAGAAGTACATCTGAGTCAGACCACAAAAGTCCCAAAAAGCTCATTATTCCCTTTGTGACACGTGCTGAGCGCGGGCCAGTAAATGGAAAGCTTTTGCCAAGCGAAGAAAGCTCTCCTGGGAACTATATATCGCCACGGCAGGCTGACTCACCCGCAGCCAAGGTGCTGGCTCCGCCATGATGCCCGCTGGAGAGTGGCAGATGGTTCTCCTGACTGCAAAACACAACTCATTTCTAGGCAATGACACTTTAAATCATTTTTCAATTCTGAACAGTTCCATAATCTGCATCAAGAGATAATCTTTCAATTATTTTGGAGATTTTGGGACATTTTCAACTAGTCTGCAGCTAATAATGTGGCACATAAAGTCAACTTTTACCCCCTCTGCTGGACATGTTGGGGTATCACAGTGTTAGGTTTGTGACCTGTAAAGTGATGAGACCATTACTTTCTACTACTAAACAGCTACAAAACATCAATATTACATTTATTAAGATATTATTGCAACCAGCATGGGATGAAAAGTTTAAATATGCCAGACGTATTAGACTTAGACAAACTTTATTGATCCACAAAAGATATTAGCTGAGTAATAAAGGATGGAAAGGATAATGCAGGTATAAAGTAACCCAAAAAATATACCATAGTAGCGATATAAAATATAACATATATGTAATATTTATATACAGTATATAATACATACTGATATTTTATATTATTATATTATATTATATAAAGGGAAAGGATGGAAAGGATAATGCAGGTAAAAAGTAAACAGAAAATGTACCATAGTAGCAAAATCAAATATAACATATATGTAATATTTACTTATTATATAAACAGTATATAATATATACTGATATTTTTTATTATATTATTATATTATATTGTATTATATAATATAATATAAAGGGTAAGGATGGAAAGGATAATGCAAGTATATAAAAAAAAAGTACCATAGGGGCAAAATCAAAAATAACTTCTAATATTTACATATTATATACAGTATATAATATATACTGATATGTTACATTATTATAATATATGATATTGTATTATAAAAAGGGTAAGGATGGAAAGGATAATGCAGGTATAAAATAAACAAAAAATGTACTATAGTAGCAATACAAAATATACCATACATGTAATATTTACATATTATATCAACAGTATGTAATATGTACTGATATTTTATATTATTGTAAGGTAATATATCATATAAAGGGCAAGGATGGAAAGGATATTACAGGTATAAAATAAACAAAAATGTACTATAGTAGCAATATAAAATATAACATATGTCAAATTTACAAATCATGTATACAGTATATCATATATACTGATATTTTATATTATATTTTATTATATTATATTACATAAAAGGTAGGGATGGAAATGATAATGCAGGTATAAAGTAAACTAAACTATGTACCATAGTAGCAATATAAAATACAACATATATGTATAATTTACATATTATATATACAGTAAATAATATATACTGATATTTTATATTACTGTATTATATTATATAAAGGGAAAGGATAATGCAGGTATAAAGTAAACTAAAAATGTACCATAGTAGCAAAATAAAATATACCATATATGTAATATTTACATAATATATAAACAATATATAATACATACTGATGTTATATTATTATACTATATTATATTATAAAAAGGATAAGGATGAAATGGATAATGCAGGTATAAAGTAAACTAAAAATGTACCATAGTAGCAATATACCATATATGTAATATTTACATTTTATATATACCGTATATAATATATAATGATATTATATTATATTATATTATAGTATATTATATTATATAAAGGGTAAGGATGGAAAGGATGATGCAGGTATAAAGTAAACAAAAAATGTACCATAGTAGCAATATAAAATATAACATATATGTAATATTTACATATAATATGTACAGTATATAATATATACTGACATTTTATATTATTATATTACATTATATGATATTATATTATATTGTAAAAAGGGTAAGTATGGACAGAATAATGCAGGTATATAGTAAACTAAAAATGTACCATAGTAGCAATATAAAATATGACATGTATGTAACATTTACATATTATATATAGCAGGGGTGTCAAACGTATGGCCCGGGGGGGGCGGATTAGGCCCGAGAACAGGTTTCATCCGGCCCGTGGGATGAGTTTGCTGAGTATAAAATTGAGCCAAAATCTCAGAATTTTTGAATGAAATAAACTGCTGTTCTAAATTTGTCCACTAGATGTCGC
>NC_084633.1:14843807-14878807 GCF_033978795.1 Nerophis ophidion | reverse complement strand
TATACATGTGTATATATATATATATATATATACACATACAGTACATGTATGTACATATATACACATATATGTATATACATATATACACACTCATATATACACACATATATATATATATATATATATATATATATATATATATATATATATATATATATATATATACGTATACAGTTGTGATCAAAATTATTCAACCCCCACACAATTTTGGTGTTTTAGCAAGTTGGACATTTATTCCGTATTTTGTTTATAGTCATATCAAATAAAGATGCATTAAATAGACAAATGCCACTTGAATTACAACATCATATTTTGTAACATACCAAACAGTGTCATTTATCTTGATATTTCATTGACAAAATTATTCAACCCCTTGAAGATCATAACTCTTAAGAACAGAATTTGAATAAGGTCTTTTCAATCAGGTGTTGAAAACACCTGTAGATGTGATTAGAACCATAACGAGCAACAATTAAACTCATTGAAAAAGTCTGTGACGCTCAGCTTCTCGTAGATGGTCAATGGTGTATTTGCAACATGGTGAAGTCCAGGGAGTGGTCAAAGAAGTAATTTCTCTTCCTAAGAAAGGATATGGATACAAGAAAATAGCGAAAACACTACACATTCCAAGAGACACAGTTGGGAGCATAATTCGCAAGTTTAAAGCTAAAGGCACAGTGGAAACACTACCTGGACGTGGTAGAAAGAAGATGCTGTGTGCAACTGCTGTCCGGTATTTGAAGCGTACAGTGGTGAAAAACCCCCGGGTAACAGCTGAGGAACTACAACAGGACATTGCAGAGGGGGGAACGCAGGTTTCGTCCCAGACAATAAGGCGCGCACTACGAGATGAAGGTCTCCATGCCAGAACTCCCAGGCGCACCCCACTTCTGACTACCAGGCACAAGTAAAAATAGACTCCAGTATGCCGAAAATCATCTGGGGGTTGAATAATTTTGATCACAACTGTGTATACATATACACACACACACATATATATATATATATATTTATATATATATATATATATATATATACACACAGTGTATATATATATATATATATATACAGTATTTATATACAGTATATATATACATATATATACACACAGTATATATATATATATGTATATATATATATATATATCCAGTATTTATATACACACACACATATATATATAGATATATATATATATACATATAGATATATATACATACATATATATATATATACATACATATATATATATATATACATATATATATATATATACATATATATATATATATACATATATATATATATATATATATATATATATATATATATATATATATATATATATATATAATTCTAAATCTAAAAAATATTTATATTCTTAATGTGTAAAAATATTAACAATTCATTATTAAATGAATAAAAACATAAAATAGTGAAAACATTTTTAATTAATTATAAAATTGCAAATAACACAATACTCTTTTTTTTTCTTTTTATAAAATTTCTTGCTCATTTCTATGCATACTCCAGATGCATTCAGTTATGTCATTTTCCACTTGTCACTGCAATTACATTTCGACATGCCATTTTAAAGATTTTGCCGAACAAAAAAAACAACAACAGTGGGACAACCGCGCTGGTGATGGGGTTGGTTGTCACGCTTTGTAAGAGTGTCTTTGTTACCAGGAGTTGGAAAATGAGGAGGGTGCACGACTCAAAACTATTAGGTTTTAATTTAAAATTGACTCTTGGTGGATGTTTTGATGGGAAGCTAAATAACCCTGTTCTCCGATAAGTATACAATACAGTTTATTGGATTGTGTAGCTGTGTTGTTAGCTTCAGATTACACAACTACATGGGAAATTGATGGAGTCACCGGACTTGTAGGATGTTCAGTCAATTGTTTAATTTTGTAGAAAAAAAAAAAACGGAAAACAGACATGATACAAAATTATTGTAATTTCTAATGGCAACTGTCTGGCTTTGAACACTAAAGGAAATCAAGAATATAAATCCCTTAAATCTGGGGAGGAAATGATGGAATCACCCTGTAAACTGTGATTTCCAAAGCTACCGCCTGCATCGGAATAAATCAGTGTTCACATTTTGGAGGGCTGTTGCAACAGGTGGGTTGACATGAATCATGGCTCCAACACCAGATATGTCAATTGAAACAAAGGAGAGGGTTATCGAACCTCTTCAAGAAGGTAAAACTGTCACGTGGGGGTCGCATTTTAATGCGGGATCGTTCCTCCAACGCAAACATAGACACTCCGGACAACAACTAAAAGGTAAGAATGATTTAATAACAAAACACTGGTACAAAAACAGACGAAAAGAAACGCGTGGCGAAAGCACAGAAGCTAATGCTAACACTAGCACAGGATCAGGTAACAAGAAATCTAGAATTACCAACGAAACAGTTGCATACCGCAAACAAGGGACCAAGACCGACTGACGGGACAAGGCAGGCTTGAATAAGGAAGTAATTAACAAAAACAGGTGTGCGTCTGGAACCCTCAGCAGGTGAAATTAATATGTTGCCATGGTGACCAAACTGACTCACAAAAAGGTACACAAACAACAAAGGGAGTCCAAACTAACAGAAAATAACTAAACTAAACATGATCCAGACTACGGATCATGACAAAAACATTAGAGAATGTTGCAGAAGATGTTGATCGTTCACAATCAGCTGCTTCCAGAATCTGGACCAAGTACAAACAACATGGGAACGTTCTAAACAACACACTGGTAGACCAAGGAAAACATCATAACATAAAACGTAAAGCAATGTGTGTTAAAAACAGGAAATGCAGAGCAAAATAGATAATGAAACAAATGGGTGGAAAATGGAGTCACCGTTTTTGACCAAACTGTCAGAAAGTGCCTCAAGAAAATACAGAAAAGCTAAATGAAAGCCATCATTAACAATTTTACAGAAAAAAACAAGGTTCCAATTGTGTAAGGAAAAGCAATTGTTGCCTATTGAAGACTGGATTGAAGTCTTATTCAGTCATGAATCTCATATCTGCATTGAACATGCAAGGTGATGATGCTGGAACTTATTTTTTGGTGCCGTTCCGATGAGATTTATGAAGACGACTGCCTTAACCTTCCTCTTGTGTTAGCTTTCTGTTACCATCTCTTATGTTAACGGGTCTGTTTTGACCCATGTTTTAAATCAGCTGTAAAATACACTAAAAACAATGATCTATCGTCCAATTTGTTTCTCATCTCTTGGTTACCTTGTTAGGCTTCCTTATCCTTGAAAATATTGGTTTTAATATTTTTGGTTTGGGCCATTGGGCCTTATTTTGTCAGTATACCCCTCCATTTCAATTTTTAAAAATGGTAAAACGAACCCCAAGAGAATCATATGAATAAAAAAAGGTTGTTGTGTTACCTAACTATTACTAAGGGGTATTAGAACACATCTCTTAAATAAATGTGTTTTGTTTATTTTTTTCATTTTAAGAATTTTAACTATAGTAACATCTATGGTGTTACGGGTCAATTTCGACCCATATATATTTACTTCAAGAAAAAAGCTAAAAAGTATTTTTTTCAGCAACAGAAATCCAACATCAAACAAACAACCAATCAAGCAAATGAAACCAAGAGAAATAGATTACTAGTTCCAAAACTAATAAAAAAACAATCAGAGTGGCAAAAAGTGACACTTTTAGTGTCCGTCTTTTGTTTGTTTTTGTACAGGATAACAAGGTAAAATGAGAATCCACTAAAGCTCACATGATTGGGAGAGGAGCTGGCTGTCAGTGTGTTTAGTTTTGGCTCTTATCATTGCTTTATCATCTTATTTTTATAACCGGGTCGAAACCGACCCTAACAACACCAAGGGCATAATTTCTACCAGAGCATTTTATAATTTAGTGAAAAAAATTAAAATGTTTTATTTTGTTGACAAAGAGGTTCCTGACAAAGTCAAAAAGCGTTGATGCAAAAAAAAATAAATGTATGTGGTGTTTTTATGCATTTAAAAACTAAAACGGGTCGGTGCCGACCCTAACACAAGACGAAGGTTAAGAAAACATGCTATTTTCCCCTGTCATTGACGATATGAGGCTGAATATACTGGCAGATAGCTGTCATTACATCTTCAACATTTTGGACACTTTTCTGGGGATAATGCATCATGCCAAAGAGCAAAAACTGTAAAACATTTCCTTGAAGAATGCTACATAATGTCAATGTCATTTTAGTGTTCTCGTGAGACGTGTAAAAACGCCAACTCAACACCAAGCCAAACCGGAATCAATTAAGAGAACGTCGTTGTAAGCTTCACCATTTACTTTTGACAAGTTTTCATAGAGAAGATGGTGAAAAACTGAAAAGAACAAAGACTTATTGCCTCTGTACATATTTGTCTACAATGACATATGAAAATGTAACGGTAATGTCCAAAAATGTCCACCAGAGGGAGACTCCCGCCTGCATGAATGACTTGAACACATCGTATCTAGTTCGACAATTATATCCAACATATCGACACTATTTCACTTTTTTTTAACGTGTCAGACATGTTGTTAACTTATTAAAGACAACTTAAGGCATTGCTTCTTCGCCGCATTGTGTAGGATGGCAACAGAAACTCTCTTGCCTCCTCCCACCGGCCGCCCCCGACCGTCGGATGCTTCCACCGTTGTTGGAGGGGATAAAAAAATAAATCTCAGCCCGGCCCGACCGGCTGCCTTCGCCTCGTCGAGAAACGTGGCTTCCCTCGGAGACACTGGCGGTCACCACATCCGTGGCCACACCCCTCCGACTCTCAGGTTGTACAGGCACGACCGTATAATCTCACTAAAACACCAGTAACACAATAAGCAGATAAAGGATTTTACAGACTTATCCTAGTAAATTTGTCTAATAACATCTGAATCGCTCTGGCGTCTAGTTATTTTTTTTTTTTCTAGTCCTTCACTCTCACTTTCCTCATCCACCAATCTTTCATCCTCGCTGAAATTAATGGGGAAATCGTCGCTTTCTCGGTCAGAATCGCCCTCGCAGCTGGTGGCCATGATTGTAAACAATGTGAGGAGCTCCACAACCCGTGACGTCACGCGCACATCGTCTGCTACTTCCGGTACAGGCAAGGCTGAGACGTGTAAAAACGCCAACTCAACAACGAGCCAAACCGGAGTCAATGAAGAGAACGTCGTCGTAAGCTTGACCATTTACTTTTGACAAGTCTTCATAGAGAAGATGGTGAAAAACTGAAAAGAACAAAGAGACACAACACTGTACATATTTGTCTACAATGACATATGAAAATCTAACGGTAATGTCCAAAAATGTCCACCAGAGGGAGACTCCCGTCTGCCTGAATGACTTGAACACATCGTATCTAGTTCGACAATTATATCCAACATATCGGCACTATTACACTTTTTTAACGTGTCAGACATGTTGTTAACTTATTAAAGACAACTTAAGGCATTGCTTCTTCGCCGCATTGTGTAGGATGGCAACAGAAACTCTCTTGCCTCCTCCCACCGGCCGCCTCCGACCGTCGGAGGCTTCCACCGTTGTTGGAGGGGAAAAAAAAAAAATCTCAGCCCGGCCCGACCGGCTGCCTTTGCCTCGTCGAGAAACGTGGCTTCCCTCGGAGACACTGGCGGTCACCACATCCGTGGCCACACCCCTCCGACTTTCAGGTTGTACAGGCACGACCGTATAATCTCACTAAAACACCAGTAACACAATAAGCAAATAAAGGATTTTACAGACTTATCCTAGTAAATTTGTCTAATAACATCTTAATCGCTCTGGCGTCTAGTTTTTTTTTCTTCTAGTCCTTCACTCTCACTTTCCTCATCCACAAATCTTTCATCCTCGCTGAAATTAATGGGGAAATCGTCGCTTTCTCGGTCCGAATCGCTCTCGCTGCTGGTGGCCATGATTGTAAACAATGTTCATATGTGAGGAGCTCCACAACCCGTGAAGTCACGCACACATCGTCTGCTACTTCCAATACAGGCAAGGCTTTTTTATTAGCGACCAAAAGTTGCGAACTTTATCGTGGATGTTCTCTACTAAATCCTTTCAGCAAAAATATGGCAATATCGCGAAATGATCAAGTATGACACATAGAATGGACCTGCTATCCCCGTTTAAATAAGAAAATCTCATTTCAGTAGGCCTTTAAATATCTTGTCTCCGCAGTCTATTCAATTGAATATTGGTTGAAAAGGATTTGCAAATCATTGTAGTCTGTTTTTATTTATTATTTACACAATGTGCAAACTTCACTGGTTCGTGGTTTTGTACATTTCTGCCATTTTTTTCCCCTCAGAGTTGAGTGATTCCATAATTCTCCAACTTTGATGAATCTCTTACTATCCCAATTTATATGCTTGATTTTATTTGTGGCTTTCTAAAACCCGGAAAGTTGCCGTTTACAATGTCTAGAGTTTTGTGTCTGCAGTTTTTTTTTTCTATAAGTTTAAAAAAAAAAAAAAATGCATGGACATCCTCCAAGTCTGGCGAGGCCATCGTCTTCTTCCAGGGGTTTGTAGCAGTTTGCTGTACGGTGGTTGGAGAAAGCCAAGGCACATTTTTGGCGTTGAAAAAACACCACCAGCATAAATCATTGAAAAACGAAACTCAGTTGACGGTAAAAAGCCGTCGCAATTGTTGGATATGACTTTAAAACATAACCAAGCATGCGTCACTATAGCTCTTGTCTCAAATTAGGTGTACTGTCACCACCTGTCACATCACACCCTGACTTATTAGGACTTTTTTGCGGTTTTCCTGTGTGTAGTGTTTTAATTCTTGTCTTGTACTCCTATTTTGGTGGCGTTTTCTCTTTTTGTTATTTTCCTGTAGCAGTTTCATGTCTTCCTTTGAGCGATATTTACCGCATCTACTTTGTTTTTATCAATCAAGAATATTTCAGTTGTTTTTATCATTCTTTGTGGGGACATTGTTGATTGTCATGTCATGTACAGATGTACCTTGTGGACGCCTTCTTTGCTCCATAGTAAGTCTTTGCTGTCGTCCAGCATTCTGTTTTTGTTTACTTTGTAGCCAGTTCAGTTTTAGTTTCGTTCTGCATAGCAGTGAGGGTTTGACCCCACACTGTCACTGTCTGACCTTTGGCTTCCTCTCAAACTATGCACATTTTTGTTTAGTCAGTGGAAAGCATGCTCAACAAACAAATTGTAAGCTGTCACTCACCAGGGCTCTGCATGTGTGGCTAAAAGAGTCCGGGTGGGGCTGAAGGCTTTATGTAGCTGAGCACACCTGCTTTGACTAATCAGGCCTAATTTGGGCCAAACCATGACTTTCAGGAGCTGGGTGTTGCTGAGAGACACTGGACATTTGAAAGTTGTATTGTCTAAACCTGAAATTACTGTGTGCAAAAATGACTGCTTTAAAAATGCAAAAGTACCATGTGAATACTTTTTAGACATCCATCCATCTCCTTCCGCTTATCCGAGGTCGGGTCGCGGGGGTAGCAGCCTAAGCAGGGAAGCCCAGACTTCCCTCTCCCCAGCCACTTCGTCTAGCTCTTCCCGGGGGATCCCGAGGCGTTCCCAGGCCAGCCGGGAGACATAGTCTTCCCAACATGTTCTGGGTCTTCCCCGTGGCCTCCTACCGGTTAGGCGTGCCCTAAACACCTCCCTCGGGTGGCGTTCGGGTGGCATCCTGACCAGATGCCCGAACCACCTCATCTGGCTCCTCTCGATGTGGAGGAGCAGCGGCTTTACTTTGAGTTCCTTCCGGATGACAGAGCTTCTCACCCTATCTCTAAGGGAGAGCCCCGCCACACGGCGGAGGAAACTCATTTCGGCCGCTTGTACCCGTGATCTTATCCTTTTGGTCATGACCCAAAGCTCATGACCATAGATGAGGATGGGAACGTAGATCGACCGGTAAATTGAGAGCTTTGCCTTCCGGCTCAGCTCCTTCTTCACCACAACAGATCGGTACAACGTCCGCATTACTGAAGACGCCGCACCGATCCGCCTGTCGATCTCACGATCCACTCTTCCCTCACTCGTGAACAAGACTCCTAGGTACTTGAACTCCTCCACTTGGGGCAGGGTCTCCTCCCCAACCCGGAGATGGCACTCCACCCGTTTCCGGGAGAGAACCATGGACTCGGATTTGGAGGTGCTGATTCTCATTTCGGCCGCTTCACACTGAACCGATCCAGTGAGAGCTGTAGATCCCGGCCAGATGAAGCCATCAGGACCACATCATCTGCAAAAAGCAGAGACCTAATCCCGCGGCCACCAAACCGGAACCCCTCAACAACTTGACTGCGCCTAGAAATTCTGTCCATAAATGTTATGAACAGAATCGGTGACAAAGGGGCAGCCTTGGCGGAGTCCAACCCTCACTGGAAACGTGTCAGACTTACTACCAACACTGATCATACAGGGAACGGACCGCCACAATAAGACAGTCCGATACCCCATACTCTCTGAGCACTCCCCACAGGACTTCCCGAGGGACACGGTCGAATGCCTTCTCCAAGTCCACAAAGCACACCCTTTTTAGACATGTGATGGTTATTTATGGTGTAAATTACAAAATAACTGATTTCTTAATTCCCCTGTCAAATTGGTCCCAGCTTGTGGGCGGGGCTATGGGCTATTTAAGTGGGAAAATGCCATTTTTCGGCCAGTCTTACTGTCTGTCTCAGCCAGAGGAGGTTCTCTGTCCTGAGCAAGAGTTTCGCGCTACATGCATCAAACATCTACTGGGATTGTGGTTGCTTTGTCTTCCTGTTTTTGTTCACCTCTTGACACTTTTTAGGATTTAAATAAATGTTTGTAAACTGTTGCCAACTGCGTGACTTGCCATCTTTGATTTAAAGTCTGGTTTGCAAAGGTTGCATTACCTTCACCCGAGGCGGGGTGTGACAATAGCCATCCCTAAGCTTCAATGCCTTTTCTTAGGGGTACTCACTTTTTAGATGAGATAGATCAGGGGCGCTCACACTTTTTCTGCAGGCGAGCTACTTTTCAATTGACCAAGTCGAGGAGATCTACCTCATTCCTATTTATAATTTATATTTATTTATTTATGAAAGAGACATTTTTGTTAACAAGTTAATGGTGTTTAATGATAATACAAGCATGTTTAACACACATAGATTCCTTTCTTTCATGAAGACAAGAATATAAGTTGGTGTATTACCTGATTCTGATGACTTGCATTGATTGGAATTAGACAGTGGTGCTGATAACGTCCGCATTTTCAAATGGAGGAGAAAAAAAGTTGTCCTTTCTGTACAATACCACATGAAAGTGGTTGGATTTGGCATCTCATTTGTCCAACTTGCATACTCGTTTTTAAACACTTTGTTATGAGAGTAGCATATGTGTGTGGCCCTTTAATGTCTGGCAGCAGGTGAGTGACGTCAGTGACTGTGCGGGTGGGCAAGCAAGTGAGAAAGCGGTCGCTGAGGGCGGGGGAGAAATACATTGGCATCAAACTCCGTAGCTTGCTAGCTAGCTTTCTGAGACTCTTATTTTGTTAGCACAGGCAGGATGAAACAGGTCTTTTATGGTGAAGACAGGAACTGTGCAGTCGGTCTTTAGAGTTTTGACGGTAGGTACGGAGTCTCTAGAAATAAAATGTGTTTCTCTGCGTCCGCCCTGTTAGTGATTTTTTTTCTTAAATATGAGCTCGCAGCAGCCAGCGTCATCTCACAAGATCCTCGGGTGCCGAGAATGTCAAACAACTGACGAAAGTGAAGTCTTGGTATGATTGATGATTGCTCATTTTTAATGTATATTTTTTAATGCCTGGCTTGAGATCGACTGACACACCCTCCGAGATCGACCAGTCGATCGCGATCGACGTAATGCCCACCCCTGAGATAGATAGTACTTTATTTATTCCGTCAGGAAAATTAAAATGTTCAGCACAATCCCATTCAAGATCAGACAAACATTACAGGGAGACAGAACAGGACAGCTGACGGGTCTGCCGGCTTCCAACGCCCCTTACAAAAAAGGTGAGATACAGGTAAACAAGTGGGGGGGAATGGGAGAAAAAAATAGAAGATTAAAATAAAATTTAAAAAAATCGGTCTAAGCCTGGGCCTTGGAGAGGGGGTCAGACTGAGGCCAAGGGAAAAAAAACAACTAATAGCCATAGTACACATCCCTCTTACACACATGTGTGGTGTTCAGTGAATAATTTGGCACTGAACACCACAAAAACCAAGGAACTCATCTTTGACTTCAGGAAAAACACTGCAGACCCCGCCCCCCTCTACATCAACGGCGAGGAGGTGGAGAGAGTCAGCTCCTTTAAGTTCCTCGGCACCCTCGTATCTGCTGACCTGTCCTGGACCCAAAATGCAACTGCGGTCATCCGGAAGGCCCAGCGGAGACTCCATTTCCTGAGGGTGCTGAGGAAGAACAGACTGGAGAGGCAGCTGATGGTGACCTTCAATCAATCAATCAATCAATCAATGTTTATTTATATAGCCCCAAATCACAAATGTCTCAAAGGACTGCACAAATCATTACGACTACAACATCCTCGGAAGAACCCACAAAAGGGCAAGGAAAACTCACACCCAGTGGGCAGGGAGAATTCACATCCAGTGGGACACCAGTGACAATGCTGACTATGAGAGACCTTGGAGAGGACCTCAGATGTGGGCAACCCCCCCCTCTAGGGGACCGAAAGCAATGGATGTCGAGCGGGTCTAACATGATACTGTGAAAGTTCAATCCATAGTGGCTCCAACACAGCCGCGAGAGTTCAGTTCAAAGCGGATCCAAGACAGCAGCGAGAGTCCCGTCCACAGGAAACCATCTCAAGCGGAGGCGGATCAGCAGCGTAGAGATGTCCCCAACCGATACAGGCGAGCGGTCCATCCTGGGTCCCGATGAGCGGTCCATCCTGGGTCTCGACTCTGGACAGCCAGTACTTCATCCATGGTCATCGGACCGGACCCCCTCCACAAGGGAGGAGGGGACATAGGAGAAAGAAAAGAAGCGGCAGATCAACTGGTCTAAAAAGGAGGTCTATTTAAAGGCTAGAGTATACAGATGAGTTTTAAGGTGAGATTTAAATGCTTCTACTGAGGTAGCATCTCGAACTGTTACCGGGAGGGCATTCCAGAGTACTGGAGCCCGAACGGAAAACGCTCTATAGCCCGCTGACTTTTTTTGGGCTCTGGGAATCACTAATAAGCCGGAGCCTTTTGAACGCAGATTTCTTGCCGGGACATATGGTACAATACAATCGGCAAGATAGGCTGGAGCTAGACCGTGTAGTATTTTATACGTAATTAGTAAAACCTTAAAGTCACATCTTAAGTGCACAGGAAGCCAGTGCAAGTGAGCCAGTACAGGCGTAATGTGATCAAACTTCTATCGCTCGGCTGTCGAGAGCCTGCTGACGTACTGCATAACAGTGTGGTACGCCAGCTGCACTGAAGCAGACAAACAGGCGATTCAGAGGGTCATAAAGTCTGCACAAAAAAAATCATCGGTTGTCCCCTGCCCTCCCTGAAGGACTTACACAACTCCCGTTACCTCAACAGAGCAAAAAACATAACCAAGGACAGCACACACCCTGGCTTCCACCTGTTCGACTTGCTACCATCAGGCAGGCGCTACAGGTGCATCAGAGCCAGAACAAACAGGCTCAGAGACAGCTTCTTTCCCAAAGCTGTCACCATGTTGAACTCTAACTTATAATAATAATAATTCACCTCTTTACAATATAATGCCCTGTGCAATACTACCCTTCGAGTGCAATACGTCCGACACTGATTGTTATTTATTACTTCGGTACTCCTGTCTTGTTCTGTATATTGTACAGTATTTTGTATTTTGTATTTCTATAGTGTTTTGTATATTGTACAGTATTGATTATTATTTTTATTGGATAGTAGTCTGTTTATTTCAATTGTTAGTTTTTCCTTTTTACCTCGTATGTCATTTATTTCACCCCCTATTTGTTCCCACTACCGCACCTTAAGTTGGAGTCTTTAATCTCGTTATATGCAAATATAATGACAATAAAGTTCATTCTATTCTATTCTGTAAGAGGGAAACATCAAACATCAAAGACCACAAAGAACATTAAAGTAACGGAGTTGATGCAACCAGCAACTTCTACATACAGCAATGAATCAAAACTAAAAGTTTAGTTTTGGTTTAAGCATTAGACACAATTTTACCTGCACGTTGCCTCCCGCTGTTTCCAACATCTACAAATCAATTAGCACCGGTTGCCACCTACTGATATCAATCAATCAATCAATCAATGTTTACTTATATAGCCCTAAATCACTTGTGTCTCAAAGGGCTGCACAAACCACTACGACATCATCGGTAGGCCCACATAAGGGCAAGTAAAACTCACACCCAGTGGGACATCGGTGACAATAATGACCCAGTGGGACGTCGGTGACAATGATGACTATGAGAACCTTGGAGAGGAGGAAAGCAATGGATGTCGAGCTGGTCTAACATGATACTGTGAAAGTTCAATCCATAATGGATCCAACACGGTCGCGAGAGTCCAGTCCAAAGCGGATCCAACACAGCAGCGAGAGTCCCGTTCACAGCGGAGCCAGCAGGAAACCATCCCAAGCGGAGGCGGATCAGCAGCGCAGAGATGTCCCCAGCCGATACACAGGCGAGCAGTACATGGCCACCGGATCGGACCGGACCCCCTCCACAAGGGAGAGTGGGACATAGAAGAAAAAGAAAAGAAACGGCAGATCAACTGGTCTAAAAAGGGAGTCTATTTAAAGGCTAGAGTATACAAATGAGTTTTAAGGTGAGACTTAAATGCTTCTACTGAGGTGGCATCTCGAACTTTTACCGGGAGGGCATTCCAGAGTACTGGAGCCCGAAATGAAAACGCTCTATAGCCCGCAGACTTTTTTGGGGCTTTGGGAATCACTATTAAGCCGGAGTCCTTTGAACGCAGATTTCTTGCCGGGATATATGGTACAATACAATCGGCAAGATAGGATGGAGCTAGACCGTGTAGTATTTTATACGTAAGTAGTAAAACCTTAAAGTCACATCTTAAGTGCACAGGAAGCCAGTGCAGGTGAGCCAGTACAGGCGTAATGTGATCAAACTTTCTTGTTCTTGTCAAAAGTCTAGCAGCCGCATTTTGTACCAACTGTAATCTTTTAATGCTAGACATGGGGAGACCCGAAAATAATACGTTACAGTAATCGAGACGAGACGTAACAAACGCATGGATAATGATCTCAGCATCTTTAGTGGACAGAATGGAGCGAATTTTAGCGATATTACGGAGATGAAAGAAGGCCGTTTTAGTAACGCTTTTAATGTGTGACTCAAAGGAGAGAGTTGGGTCAAAGATAACACCCAGATTCTTTACCGTGTTGCCTTGTTTAATGGTTTGGTTGTCAAATGTTAGAGTTGTATCATTAAATAGAGGTCGGTGTCCAGCAGGACCGATAATCAGCATTTCCGTTTTTTTGGCGTTGAGTTGCAGAAAGTTAGCGGACATCCATTGTTTAATTTCATTAAGACACGCCTCCAGCTGACTACAATCCGGCGTGTTGGTCAGCTTTAGGGGCATGTAGAGTTGGGTGTCATCAACATAGCAGTGAAAGCTAATACCGTATTTGCGTATGATGTCACCTAGCGGCAGCATGTAGATGCTGAAGAGTGCAGGGCCAAGGACCGAACCCTGAGGAACTCCACACGTTACCTTAACGTAGTCCGAGGTCACATTGTTATTAAATGTGTTATATGGAAGAGTATTACACGGTTACTCTGCTGAGCTCGAGACAGCATCGACACTCAACAACAACACATCATTTGCAGACTATAATTACTGGTTTGAAAACAATTTTAACCCAAAAAGGTTATTAGACAATCTACCACGGCACACCAGACTGGTTGAAAAACCCTGGTCTGCAGGAATGACACTCACACATTCCTCATTTGGATTAAATACCCACGCCTCAATTTGTCTCTGTGGTGCATGTTTAAGGCTGGAGAAGTGTGGGATTGTTATCGCCGTGACAACCTCTGCCCGGGCGTTCCGGTGGCTCAATGGACCTTGTGTGCGCGCACACACACACACTGGAGTGTATGCCGGGGTACCAGGAGACAGTGAGCAAGACCAACAATGGAATCCATTTAGGCGAGGATGGCCAGTGGGTCAGCAATAAGGCCCGGGCGGGAACGTCTGTGGAACGCGGCAGAGGAGGACTGCCATTATTGGGCCGATACAGAGAGCGGTCTGTGGCGGAGGGTGGTGGCACGCACCGTGACCTACAATGGAAGGCGGGGGCCTTGAGATAAGGGTGCTGAGTGTGACAGAGGTCTTTTCTGCGTCTTACAGAGATGTTTTTGTGTCCACTTGGGCTGAGGAATGCTGCCGGGTGGGGGTCCGGAGGGGATGGGGTGGGCTTATGTCCCTCGGGGATGGGTGTCTTGGAGATGCACGGCCAGCCGGAGCGTCAGATGGCACCATACCAAGACGGGGGAGCAACCGGGAGATGTTGGTGTGACAGCTGAAGAAGCAGCGGTCCGGTGTTTGCGCATGGCGGCATGGGGGGACGGACCGGGAGAGACGGGAGGGCCAGCTTGTTCAGCTGCGGCAGGGTTCGGGAGGCCTTCAGTTTCTCACACACACGCAATGACTGCGAGACGCCCCGGGTGGACGCCGGGGGCTCTCGGTTCTCACGCTCCGGAGCTGGACTTTGTTTTCAGAGTGGCGGGCCGCGCCGGCGCTCCGTCACCTTGGCGTCGCAAGTATGAGGATCCAGCGAGGTAATGGTCTCGTCCAGGGTGTGTCTACTCTATAGCTTTGGGGTCTTAGACTTTACTTCAGTCCACAAGTCTTCAAACCCGACCTGTCTTCACTTTTCTGCATGGGACTTTTTCGTACTTTAAGTAAAAGGTATATACACCTGAAAGAAAAGCCTGTATCAACCATCAATGTTGAGATACAGGCTTTTCATCAACAGATGACTAAAACTATGGCGGAATTTGCATATCGAAATATACAGATATTATGTAGTGCCTGTGAAGTCCTTGTGGAGATACACGTTTTTCATCATAGGACGGTAAAAAACGGTGGAATTTGCACAACAAAATATACAGACATTATGTAGTGCCGTGAAGTCCTTTGAAGCTTCATGTTTTTCATATCGAAAAATACAGATATTATATAGTGCCTTTGACGTCCATGTTGAAATACACGTTTTTCATCATAGAATGGTAAAAACTATGGCGGAATTTGCACGTCGAAATATACAGATATTATGTAGTGCCTGTGAAGTCCTTGTGGAGATACACGTTTTCATCATAGGGCAATAAAAACTGGCGGAATTTGCACAACGAAATATACAGATATTATGTAGTGTCTTTGAAGTCCATGTTGAGATACACATTTTCATCATAGGGCAATAAAAACTGGCGGAATTTGCACAACGAAATATACAGATATTATGTAGTGCCTGTGAAGTCCTTGTGGAGATACACGTTATTCATCATAGGACGGTAAAAACTGGCGGAATTTGCACAAGAAAATATACAGATATTGTGTAGTGCCGTGAAGTCCTTTGAAGCTTCAAGTTTTTCATATCGAAATATACAGATATTATATAGTGCCTTTGAAGTCCATGTTGAAATACACGTTTTTTATCATAGGATGGTAAAAACCATGGTGGAATTTGCACGTCGAAATATACAGATATTATTTAGTGCCTTTGAAGTCCATGTTGAGATACACGTTTTCATCATAGGGCAATAAAAACTGGCGGAATTTGCACAACGAAATATACAGATATTATGTAGTGCCTGTGAAGTCCTTGTGGAGATACACGTTATTCATCATAGGACGGTAAAAACTGGCGGAATTTGCACAACAAAATATACAGACATTATGTAGTGCCGTGAAGTCCTTTGAAGCGTCATGTTTTTCATATCGAAATATACAGATATTATATAGTGCCTTTGAAGTCCATGTTGAAATACACGTTTTCATCATAGGGCAATAAAAACTGGCGGAATTTGCACAACGAAATATACAGATATTATGTAGTGCCTGTGAAGTCCTTGTGGAGATACACGTTTTTCATCATAGGACGGTAAAAACTGGCGGAATTTGCACAACAAAATATACAGATATTATGTAGTGCCTGTGAAGTCCTTTGAAGCTTCAAGTTTTTCATATCGAAATATACAGATATTATATAGTGCCTTTGAAGTCCATGTTGAAATACATGTTTTTCATCATAGGACGGTAAAAACTATGGTGGAATTTGCACGTCGAAATATACAGATACTATGTAGTGCCTTTGAAGTTCATGTTGAGATACACGTTTTCATCATAGGGCAATAAAAACTGGCGGAATTTGCACAACGAAATATACAGATATTATGTAGTGCCTGTGAAGTCCTTGTGGAGATACACGTTTTTCATCATAGGACGGTAAAAACTGGCGGAATTTGCACAACAAAATATACAGATACTATGTAGTGCCTTTGAAGTCCATGTTGAAATACACGTTTTCATCATAGGGCAATAAAAACTGGCGGAATTTGCACAACGAAATATACATATATTATGTAGTGCCTGTGAAGTCCTTGTGGAGATACACGTTTTTCATCATAGGACGGTAAAAACTGGCGGAATTTGCACAACAAAATATACAGATATTATGTAGTGCCGTGAAGTCCTTTGAAGCTTCAAGTTTTTCATATCGAAATATACAGATATTATATAGTGCCTTTGAAGTCCATGTTGAAATACATGTTTTTCATCATAGGACGGTAAAAACTATGGTGGAATTTGCACGTCGAAATATACAGATATTATGTAGTGCCTGTGAAGTCCATGTGCAGATACAGGAATTTCCATATCGAAACATACAGATATTATGTAGTGCCTTTGAAGTCCATGTTGAAATACACGTTTTTCATCATAGGACGGTAAAAACTGGCGGAATTTGCACATCTAAATATACAGATCTCAGCTACAACCGGGCGGAAGGTGGGGTAGCTGAGATAGGCGCCAGCGCCCCCCGCAACCCCAAAAGGGAATAAGCGGTAGAAATGGATGGATGGATGGAAATATACAGATATTATGTAGTGCCTGTGAAGTCCTTGTGGAGATACACGTTTTTCATCATAGGACGGTAAAAACTGGCGGAATTTGCACAACAAAATATACAGATATTATGTAGTGCCGTGAAGTCCTTTGAAGCTTCAAGTTTTTCATATCGAAATATACAGATATTATATAGTGCCTTTCAAGTCCGTGTTGAAATACACGTTTTTCATCATTGGATGGTAAAAACTATGGCAGAATTTGCACGTCGAAATATACAGATATTATGTAGTGCCTTTGAAGTTCATGTTGAGATACACGTTTTCATCATAGGGCAATAAAAACTGGCGGAATGTGCACAAGGAAATATACAGATATTATGTAGTGCCTGTGAAGTCCATGTGCAGATACAGGAATTTCCATATCGAAACATACAGATATTATGTAGTGCCTTTGAAGTCCATGTTGAAATACACGTTTTTCATCATAGGACGGTAAAAACTGGCGGAATTTGCACATCTAAATATACAGATATTATGTAGTGCCTGTGAAGTCCTTGTGGAGATACACGTTTTTCATCATAGGACGGTAAAAACTGGCGGAATTTGCACAACAAAATACACAGATATTATGTAGTGCCTGTGAAGTCCATGTGCAGATACAGGAATTTCCATATCGAAACATACAGATATTATGTAGTGCCTGTGAAGTCCTTGTGTAGATACACGTTTTTCATCATAGGACGGTAAAACCTGGCGGAATTTGCACATCCAAATATACAGATCTCAGCTACAACCGGGCGGAAGGCGGGGTAGCTGAGATAGGCACCAGCGCCCCCCGCAACCCCTAAAGGGAATAAGCGGCAGAAAATGAATGGATGGATGGAAATATAAAGATATTATGTAGTGGCTGTGAAGTCCTTGTGAAGATGCACGTTTTTCGTCATAGGACAGTAAACACTATGGCGGAATTTGCATATCGAAATATACAGATATTATGTAGTGCCTGTGAAGTCCTTGTAGGGATACAAGTTTTTTATATCGAAATATACAGATATTATGTAGTGCCTGTGAAGTCCTTGTGGAGATACACGTTTTCATCATTGGACGGTAAAAACTGGCGAAATTTGTACAACGAAATATACAGATATTATGTAGTGCCTGTGAAGTCCATGTTGAGATACACATTTTCCATCACAGGACGGTAAAAATTATTGCAGAATTTGCATATCGAAATATACATATATTATGTTGTGCCTGTGAAGTCCTTGTCAAGATACACGTTTTTCATCATAGGACGGTAAAAGCTGGCGGAATTTGCACAATCGAAATATACAGATATTATGTAGTGCCTGTGAAGTCCTTGTGGAGATTCTTGTTTTTCATCATATGATGGTAAACACTATGGCATAATTTGCATATGGAAATATACAGATATTATGTAGTGCCTGTGAAGTCCTTGTGGAGATACACGTTTTTCATCATAGGACGGTAAAGGATATGGCGGGATTTGCATATCGAAATATGCAGATATCATGTAGTGCCTGTGAAGTCCTTGTGGAGATACAGGTTTTTCATATTGAGATATACAGATATTATGTAGTGCCTTTGAAGTCCATGTTGAAATACACGTTTTTCATGATAGGACGGTAAAAACTGTAGCGGTATTTGCACAAGGAAATATACAGATATTATGTAGTGCCTGTGAAGTCCTTGTGGAGATACAAGTTTTTCATATTGAAATATACAGATATTATGTAGGGCCTTTGAAGTCCATGTTAAAATAAACGTTTTTCATCATAGGATGGTAAAAATTATGGCGAAATTTGCACGTCGAAATATACAGATATTATGTAGTGCCTGTGAAGTCCTTGTGAAGATACACATTTTTCATATCGAAATATACAGATATTATGTTGTGCCTTTGAAATCCTTGTGAAGATACACGTTTTTCATCATAGGACGGTAAAAACTGGCGGAATTTGCACAACAAAATATACAGATATTATGTAGTGCCGTGAAGTCCTTTGAAGCTTCAAGTTTTTCATATCGAAATATACAGATATTATGTAGTGCCTGTGAAGTCCTTTTGGAGATACAGAAATTTCCATATGGAAATATACAGATATTATGTAGTGCCTGTGAAGTCCATATGCAGATACACGTTTTTCATCATTGGACGGTAAACACTATAGCGGAATTTGCATATCGAAACATACAGATATTATGTTGTGCCTTTGAAATCCTTGTGAAGATACACGTTTTTTTTCATAGGACGGTAAAAACTGGCAGAATTTGCACATCGAAATATACAGATATTATGTAGTGCCCGTGAAGTCCTCGTGGAGATACACTTTTTTCATCATAGGACGGTAAAAATGGGCGGAATTTGCACAACGAAATATACTTATATTAAGTAGTGCCTGTTAATTCCTTGTAAGGATACAAGATTTTCATTATAGGACGGTAAAAACTGGCGGAATTTTCACAACGAAATATACATATATTATGTAGTGTCTGTGAAGTCCTTGTGGAGATACACGTTTTTCATATCGAAATATACAGATATTATGTAGTGCCTGTGAAGTCCTTGTGGAGATATTTGTTTTTCAGTGTATGACGGTAAACACTAAAGCAGAATTTGCACAACGAAAAATATACAGACATTATGTAGTACCTGTGAAGTCCTTGCGGATATACACGTTTTTCATCATAGGACGGTAAACATTATGGCAGATTTTGCACAAGGAAATATACAGATATTATGTAGTGCCTGTGAAGTCCTTGTGGCGATACAAGTTTTTCATATCGAAATATACAGATATTATGTAGTGCCTGTGAAGTCCTTGTCAAGATACATGTTTTTCATCATAGGACGGTAAAAACTGGAGGAATTTGCACAACGAAATATACAGACATTATGTAGTGCCTTTGAAGTCCTTGTGGAGATGCAAGTTTTTCATCATAGGATGGTAAAAACTATTTCAGAAATTGCACATCAAAATATACAGATATTTTGTAGTGCCTGTGAAGTCCTTGTGGAGATACACTTTTTTCATCATAGGACAGTAAAAGCTATGGCGGGATTTGCATATCAAAATATACAGATATTATGTAGCGCCTGTGAAGTCATAGCCCAATGAAAATTATGCATCTCAAAATGTGGTATATTTTTTTTGCAACATCTAAACACACACAAATTTGATCATTTTCATGAGATAGAAACAATTATAAAATCCGTGTTTATTGGTTAGTGCATTTTTCCATCTATTGAAATGTCGATATGTTTTTTTGTGTCCGAATGAAAATTCAGAACCTTCAAATTTAACAAGCTTTTTAAAGCTTTTTCTTTTTTTTTAATCAAAAATTTAAAATGTAAATCACCATTTGGCGATCATACGAGTAAAGGCAGTGTTTGATTAATTTATTTTTTTTCCCCAATTTTAAATGTTATGAAATGTCATTAAAGGTGAATTGTTGTCCAATGAAAGTCAGGTAGATTATCTCCAAATTTGTCACATTTTTATCTTTGATTATTTAAAACCGCTGATTGGCTTTCGATAAAATGTCCCTGAATGCTAAAAAGTGTAAATTAAAGTTGTTATCAAATAAAAATGTTTTTGCAAATTTGTGAAAAAAACAAATATCTAAATCAGGGGTGCCCAAACATCCCCAAGTGTTCAAAATCCAACCCACAGGAAGTCCCAAGTTAATATATATATATATATATATATATATTAATACATGTAGCTGAGATAGGCGCCAGCGCCCCCCGCGACCCCGAAAGGGAATAAGCGGTAGAAAATGGATGGATGGATGGATATATATAAATATATATACATATATATACATACACACACACACACATATATATATACACACATATATATATATATATATATATATATATATAGACATATATATACATATGTACACACACATATATATATATATATATGCATATAAATAAATACATATATATATACATATATATATACATATATACACAAAAACATATATATACACACACATAAATATAAATATAAACAAACATATATATATATACATATATACACACACACATACATACATATATACACACACATACATATATATATACACACATATATATATATATATATATATATATATATATATATATGTATATATATATATATATATATATATATATATATATATATATACAAACAGCCTGGGCCCCAGCCAATTTTTTTTTAACCTAATGCGGCCCCCTGAGTCAAAAAACTTTGGGGACCCCTAATATAAATTAAAAGTGTGTATCTAAAAAGATTTTTGGCTGTTGTTTTCACTAAACTTGGAGATACATTTATTCTTTTACAGACTGAAGATAATTGCAAAGGCAGCACTTTTCAAAAGTACTTTTTCAAGTACCTATTACAAAAAAAAAGCAAAAATATATTTTTGGGGAGATTAAAACCAATATGTTTTTTTTCATTTCATTATAGCTATGACTGTACATTAAAAAAAAAAAAATCCAATATGATGTTGCATTTGTTTTGTTATCAAACTGATCCTGCTCCAATTGCAATAGCGTTTGAAGATGACCTTTGTCTTTGACTTTGTATCTTTCTACATTCTAAAAATCTTGTATTTTTGTCTTTTTTTTCTAGTCCAGCTTCTCAAATCTTCAGACCTCAGCCGCCATAGTCTACTTTATCTCAAGGAGATTGGCCATGGCTGGTTCGGCAAGGTAAATCACGACTCTTTTTATCCCTGCAACACAACGTCGACAGTATCTGTCTGTCAAAACTCTGCACCAGTCCGCCTCCTTTCTTCCCGGTATTTGACAGGATCGCTCTTCTGTGGCTAATTTTAGTCATTTTTGAGTTTCCAATAATTTCTACAACTCTTATTTTTTTTTGGTGATAGAGTGATTGGAGCACATACTTGGTCACAAAAAAACATTCATGAAGTTTGGTTCTTTTATGAATTCATTTAAATGTGAGCAAATCTGCTGGGTCAAAAGTATACATCCAGCAATGTTAATATTTGGTTACACCTCCATTGGCAAGTTTCACTGCAAAAAGGCGCTTTTGGTAGCCAAATTCTTCGGGAAAATCTAAAATCATCAGCCCGGAGTTTGGGTCTTGGGCACAGTTGGGTGTTCCAACAGGACAATGTGTTATGATCCGCTGCCCGGATCATATTATGTTTAGGTTTTGAGTCTTTTTGTATTATATTCTGTTTGTGTTTGACTTCTTTAGTTCCTGGTTGCACTTCCTTGTTTGTTTTGTCACCATAGTTCCGTATTAGTTCCACCTGCCACTTGTTCCGGATGCACACCTGTTTTGTAATTACTGTCTTGATTTAAGCTTGCCTCCTTGGTTCATTCGGGCTGGATTCATAGTTTGTGTCAACACAACGAGTAACAACTTTTGTTCCCCAGTTTTGTACTTGCTAGCCTCCATGCTAGGCCTTGTTATCTTCTAGCTCCCATGCTAGCTCTTTTGTTTTGTCTTTTGTGCCTTGGGCAATTTTTTCTTTTTCATAATCTGAATTATTTTTAAATAAATCATTTGTTCTTACCTTCACGTTGTGTCTGCATCCTTGAGAGAACGAACCCGCATCACCATGCGACCCAACCATTACACAATGACCCCAAACACACATCAAAAGTGGTAAAGGAATGGTTAAATCAGGCTAGATTTAAGGTTTTAGAATGGCCTTCCCAAAGTCCTGACGTAAACATGTGAACAATGCCGAAGAAACAAGTCCATGTCAGAAATTTTGCACCAATTTTGGTCAAAAATGCAACCAGAAGCTTGTGGATGGCTACCAAAAGCGCCTTATTGCACTGAAACTTGTCAAATAACCAGATATTTACATAGCAGTATGTATACTTTTGACCCGGCAGATTTGGTCACATTTTCAGTAGACCCATAATAAATTCATAAAAGAACCAAACTTCATGAATGTTTTTTGTGCTCCAATCACTCTATCACAAAAAAATAAGAGTTGTAGAAATTATTGGAAACTCAAGACAGCCATGACATTATGTATGTAAACTTCTGACCGTGACTGTATGTAAAAAAAACATATGATTTACCAAATAAAACAGGCAACAAAACTATTTGGTAGGATGTTGCCCGCAACCTGTGTGCCCGCTTTATAGGTGTAGCCCTAAACTTGCTGTGTGCACCTGACAGGTGTTGCTGGGCGAGGTCAACGTGGGTCTCAGCACCACCCAGGTGGTGGTCAAAGAGCTGAAGGCCAGCGCCAGTGTGCAGGACCAGATGCAGTTCCTGGAGGAGGTCCAGCCTTTTCGGACCTTACAGCACCCCGCCCTCTTGCAGTGCTTGGCCCAATGCTCGGAGGTCACTCCTTATCTGCTTGTCATGGAGTTTTGTCCGCTGGTAGGAGACTTTTAGCGACCTCTATCCCTTTCTAGGGGGCTGTAGTGACATGTTTTGCTGGTTTTTCCCTAAGGGTGACTTGAAAAGCTATCTCTGTGGGTGCCGGGTGACCGACTCAGAAACTCCCGACCCGCTCATCCTCCAGCGAATGGCCTGCGACATCGCCTCGGGGCTTTTACACCTCCATAACAACAACTTCATACACAGGTAATCACCCTTTCAGTCTTTTAGCAGCCTAGAATTCCTCAGCATGCGCCAGTGCTGCCCTCTGCTGGTCGTTCCTTGCAACAACATCCTGGTGCTGCCAGAGTCGTAGTCTCAAAACTCCAGCATCAGTGATTTTGTTGCCGGGGGCGACCCCGGACTCCTCCTCTTGGGCTTTCTCATCGTTCTGTGGCTGCCATGGCAACTTGGTCAGAGGATGAAGTTTGTGGAGGAGGTGAGACAATACTAAGTGACTCAGTGGAACAGATTAGAATATCGTTTCCAAAACTGTGGGACAGCACCCATTTTTTGGGTCAAGGTCAGATTTTATTGGGTCACAGATGCTACACAATTATAATGCAAGAGGTTCCAAAAAAATTCAAAAGGGATTTTTGCCTTTACAGTGACCTGGCCCTACGAAACTGCCTGCTAACCTCAGAAATGTCGGTTAAAATCGGAGACTACGGGCTTTCTCACAGTCTGTATAAGGTTTGACTTGCACTTTAGTATACTATTCATCAAGGCAGGTTGTTGCCGACTTAGCTGATTCAGTGTATTTAAACCTGCAGGAGGACTACTATTTTACACAAGACCAGATCTGGGTGCCCCTGCGTTGGATTGCCCCTGAGCTCATAGACGAAGTCCATGGAAACCTGCTGATTGTTAATCAGACTAAATCAAGCAACATATGGTATGATATTTAAATGGCTAAGCAAGTTTTCTTTGTTTGGATTCAAGCTCTAGAGACAGCCTTAAATTCATTGCTCCGGTCTTTTTTAGGTCATTGGGGGTGACCATGTGGGAGCTGTTTGAGTTCGGAGAGCAGCCATACAGACAGTATTCGGACAGACAGGTGCTGACATATGCCGTCAGAGAACAGCAGCTCAAACTGGCCAAACCGCAGATCCACTTACCTCTTGCTGAGCGCTGGTGAGAATATTCAGTGGCGTAGATATTTGTCATAGAAATGTTGTCGTTAAACCATGTGTGTCTGTCTCTAGGTATGAAGTAATGCAGTTCTGCTGGCTGCAACCAGAGCTAAGACCAAGTAGCGAGGAAGTTCACCTCTTGTTAACATACCTCTGCGCTAAAAGCTCTAGTGAGGTTGAGGAAGATTTCGAAGAACGCTGGAATGCTTTGAGACCCAACTTGCTGGGAAGTCCCCCACACACAGCCGCACCACTTGTCCTCACGCCAACACTTGCCGCGGCTGAGGCCCGCATCCAGACCCAAACTCAGGCGGCAGAGCCGGCCTCGTCTGCCTCATCATCCTTCCCCCTGCTGAAGCACTTCTCTGACAGCTTCCACTCTGACACGGGAGACGACTTGTTGACCGTCACGGAGACCAGTCACGGTCTCAACTTTGAGTACAAATGGGAGCAAGGCAGAGCTGAGCATCCCTACTGCTCATCGTCCACTAGTGGACCTCTGTGCCAGGGGAACCCTCACTACCAGGATGTATACTATTCAAGTGATGCCAGCTGCAGGACTGAGTTATCAAGCGTATCGTCATCCTACTATGAACCAGAGCATCCCTGTGTGGTCCCGGTTTTAAGCGCCCTCAGTCCCTCTGTCAGCAGCGAGTATTACATCCGTATAGAAGAAACATCAGAATGTAACCTTAACTTGGATGACAACACAGTAGACTGCAGTCCTGCACTGAAGTGTGGCAACACAAGGTTGTCCCCCGAGACTCAGACCCCCACAACACAATCAAATGCTTATTGGTCAACTGCAGACAGCACCAAATCAACAGCCTATGACTCAGATTCAAGCCCCACTTTGCAGCTAACCATGGACCCCCTTATAAGACAGGCATACAGCAGCCCTGTGATGTTACGACAATCCCGTGCATGCACCTCTTCCTTTCTAGTTGACGCTGACTACAACGTTGACCACCCACACCATCTGTTTGAATATAACGTTGGCCATCCAGTGGAATGTTCAGAAAGTCAATCTAGTCTGACACAAGCAATAAGCAGCCCCAGCTTAGGTTTGTGTGACCCCTACCTTGAAAACAGAAGCGGCTCTATTAGTGCAGTGGGCTCCCTACAAAAGACACTACCCATCGGTAACCACATTAGCATAGATATTGAGACAGGTGATGGCCTGCTGGTGGGCTGTCAGAGGGGCAGAAACATAAACGATGGTGCTTTCTTTGAAGAAGAAGCCACAAATTGGACTTCGAACCATTCTGCCAACAACAACATACTGAGTTTCAGCAAAAGGAACACAAGTAGGATGGAAAACTATCTAGATCTTCAATATAACACAACAGAACTGTGGTGTTTAACCAAGGACACCACCAAAACCTTCCGCAGTTGCAAAACTTCTAAACTGGAGGCAGGAGAAGGAGAATCTGCTTGTACTTCTACGAGTCAACCCAAAGAATTAGGTTCATACATTCACCTGTGTCACCAAGATAGGCGGACCAGTCCGGAGCAAAACAACTTAGCCAGTTTACAAAGTAATGATTGCATTGCCAACTCCAGTGCCAGTGGGAACAATAACAATCAGTTGATACTTAATGGAGAGAGACTCCATTCTGAGCCCAAGAAGATACCTGAGCCAAGTTATTTACAGTCACCTTCCTCCTTCAAAGAGTCTCGGATTGGCCGGATTGAAGTACTACCAGAGAAGATGACTGGCATTTGGGAGGATGCTTCAATAGGAGTCCCTACTCTAAGAGACATAGGACTAAATTACGCTTCTTTGGAAAAAAACAAGAAAGAGCTCGGGAGTGGAATTAGGACCAGGAATTCCACTTGTACCTTAGTGGAGCTTGGAGACTACAGCGAGGAGGATGATGACTTCACAGATATTACATCAGGCATATTCGCTGATTTTAACCTTGATTATGCAGAGATACAGGAGTACGAGTTGAGTCCAGTGAAGAATCCAGAGAGAACTACTGACTCTGTGGACACCATGAACCTCTCTTCATCTGTGGCAAGCACCTCTGACCAAGCCTTCAGCCCAGACTCCTTCAGTACTCCTGCCCAGCCAAAATCCCTGGATAGCGGCTATGACACAGAAAACAACGGATCCCCGGAATTTATGTTTAAGGAGCTCTCTGATCCCCAAAGAGGTGAACTTGTTTTGCAAGTGCATCAAGGTCTCACCAGTGCCTCAGAAGTCCAGTTAAAGCAAATGACTGACAAACATCCTTACAGGGACTCGGCCTACTTTTCTGACTATGAAAACGACAAAAGTCCACGAGAGGATGACAGTAAATTCTTTCCAGGTCCAACGAAACTTGCAGAAAAACTGAGTTCTTATGAAGATGTTGATGCTACCAAAAGGGAGTTTAATATCACTGAGGACCTGAGACAAATTAAACGTTGTGTTTTAGCTAAACCCTCTGACCTCCTTTCTACACCTGGGCTTTCCATGTTGTCACCGTTTCCCGCACAGATGGGCGGTTGCTTGACCAAAGAGGCTGCACCAGAGAATGATGACCTGGGGTTGGACACAGAGCACCAAGAAGAGCCTCGCTCGGAACTCAGCAATTCCACTGGGTCTGAATTGTCCTCCACTGTCCAAGAGGCCTCGGGTAACTGTCAGGACGAGAGTAAGCGATCTGAAGACTGTGGCCGGATGCAAATTTCCTGCTCTGAATCCACCGTATCTGATTACGAAGATGACAATGAGACGAAAGAGAACACTGATCAAACCACAGTGGATGACGAACTCCCGGAATTCAATCATGTGGAAACATCGGAGGAAAGAATGGAAGGAGTCCGCATGAATGAGGAAGAATTTGAGGACATCGATGCCGAGGAATGCGACAGTTTATGTGAAGAGCCAACTGTCGCGGCCGAGCTGTCATCTTCTTCGTCGATGCTCGAGTTGTGCGGAGAAGCCTTGAGAGCACCCCTGGAGGAGGCAGAGGACGAGGATGACTCCGAGGACAGCGAGTCAGACGAAGAGTTGAGGACCTACAGCATCCAGGCGGAGGAAGACAGCGAGGGCAGTGACGAAGATTTGAGCACGGTGCCGGTGGTGGTGAGCGACAGCAGCAGGGCACGACACCTCCGCGGCCTCCTGAAGATGCCGACGCTTCTCACTCAGTCCTTCTGTGACAAACTGGAGAGAAAGAAAAAGGCCGTGTCCTTTTTTGACGACGTCACCGTGTTCCTCTTTGACCAAGTACGGCGTCAAAAACAGTCTTTGAGTCGGGCCTCGAAATAAGGTTCTTTATTCATTCATTGTTGCTGTGATCTCCAGGAGAGCCCGACCGGAGAACTCGTGGACTTCAACTTCTCAGATGAAGCGGAGTACAGCATGAAGGAACCACTGGATGAAAACACATTTCAGCTTGAGACGCCTCTCTCAACCTGTGAGACACAGAGTGACGCAGAGGACCAAGACGATGCAGAGGAAGGTGAGAAGGGTCAAGGTTGGAGTCAGCTGTCAGTGGTGACACCCAATGACTGTTCATTTGCTGTTAGGTCACAAGTGGGAAGAAGATCTAGCATTTGAGAAACCACCACCTGATTCAACGCCCGAGACCGAACCGACACTCGCTTCACCCTCAAACAGTCCAGAGGTGGTGAAATCTGCAACAGTGGCAATGAACCGATTTATGGTCTCCAGATTCTCCATCACGCATGTCTCGGACACGGTCACAGCAACTGGTCAGTATCATCGTTCCTCATAGGGAGCTTTGTCATTTGAAAACTGAGACCCACACTTACTACCTTGATACTTTTTACTCTCAGGGAAAATATGGACACATCCAATCCGTCCATTTTCTACTGCTTGTCATAGTATACATAAATGACATTAGATCAAAAAGCGCCTTGCCAAGAAATGATGACATGAGGACACCATTTCTTTTTACATGAATATAATTTAAATTTGTGGTGCCCCCTTGTTGGCCAACAGGTTTTGGAAGACATGCTAGCATACATGCAATACTTAGACCCTCAACGTTTGATTATCATTAAACTCTATAAACGTCTTTGGAACAATTAGTTGCCAGGTCCTGCAGGTACTTCTGCAAGGACACTTTTCTTGCTGGCAGCTGATTTTTCAACTAATCAACTTTTCAACGGCTTGGGGAGGAGACCCTGCCCCAAGTGGAGGAGTTCAAGTACCTAGGAGTCTTGTTCACGAGTGGGGGAAGAGTGGATCGTGAGATCGACAGGCGGATCGGTGCGGCGTCTTCAGTAATGCGGAGGTTGTACCGATCCGTTGTGGTGAAGAAGGAGCTGAGCCGGAAGGCAAAGCTCTCAATTTACCGGTCGATCTACGTTCCCATCCTCACCTATGGTCATGAGCTTTGGGTCATGACCGAAAGGATAAGATCACGGGTACAAGCGGCCGAAATGAGTTTCCAGGTCTCTCCCTTAGAGATAGGGTGAGAAGCTCTGTCATCCGGGAGGAGCTCAACTTAAAGCCGCTGCTCCTCCACATCGAGAGGAGCCAGATGAGGTGGTTCGGGCATCTGGTCAGGATGCCACCCGAACGCCTCCCTAGGGAGGTGTTTAGGGCACGTCCAGCTGGTAGGAGGCCACGGGGAAGACCCAGGACACGTTGGGAAGACTATGTCTCCCGGCTGGCCTGGGAACGCCTCGGGATCCCCCGGGAAGAGCTGGACGAAGTGGCTGGAGAGAGGGAAGTCTGGGCTTCCCTGCTTAGGCTGCTGCCTCCGCGACCCGACCTCGGATAAGCGGAAGATGATGGATGGATGGAACTTTTCAACCTACTCAGTGGCCTAGTGGTTAGAGTGTCTGCCCTGAGATCGGTAGGTTGGGAGTTCAAACCCCGGCCGAGTCATACCAGACTATAAAAATGGGAGCCATTACCTCCCTGCTTGGCACTCAGCATCAAGGGTTGGAATTGGGGGTTAAATCACCAAAATGATTCCCGGGCGCGGCACCCACTGCTCCCCTCACCTCCCAGGGGGTGAACAAGGGGATGGGTCAAATGCAGAGGACGAATTTCACCACACCTGGTGTGTGTGTGACTATCATTGGTACTTTAACTATCCATCCATCTATTGTCTACCGTTTGTCCCTTTTTGTGGGGGGGAGGGGGGTTTGTGCTGGAGCCTAGCTTATCTCAGCTGCATTCGGTCGATGGGCAGGGTACACCCTGGGACAAGTCGCCACCTCATCACAGGGCCAACACAGATAGACAGACAACATTCACACTCACATTCACACACTAGGGCCAATTTAGGGCCAACCCATCGCCAGGTGCATGTCTTTGGAGGGGGCAGGAATCCGGAGTACTCGGAGCAAACCCACGCAGTCACGGGCAGAACATGCAAACTCCACACAGAAAGACCCCAGGGATCGAACCCAGAACCTTCGTATTGTGAGGCACATGCTCTAACCCCTGTTCGACCGTGTTGCCCGCGTTTTTTTTTTTCAACTGATATCGATCAATTTCTGCACACATGTGCTTGTCAGTCCCTTAAAGGCGTGTAGCAAATTTGGCGGTGAATCGACTTAACACAAAGTTACAGGGGCCGCTTTGTAAGAAGTTTTAAGTAAATGTGATTTTTTTGGAGTCCAAACTTAGGGGTTAAATAATGTATTTTTCAGAAATATCATAGCACAGGCAACATACCTGCTAAAAAATGCTGGTTTATTTTGATAACCGAATTTATGAGTTACGGAGTGTTGGGTTAAATTTTTGAGTTATTTCTATGAAGAGCAATACAATTTTTTTGTTTTTCAAAACTATGAACCATTTTTGGGTAGTTTTTCAATGAATAACGCATTTTTGGGGTAAAATGCTTTTTTTTATTATTAAAAATTTACTTTTTTCATGAAGGGAATTTTATTATGGATTAATCTCATTAACATTATTTACAATCACACATGGGCTTCACGGTGGCAGAGGGGTTAGTGCGTCTGCCTCACAATACGAAGGTCCTGCAGTCCTGGGTTCAAATCCAGGCTCGGGATCTTTCTGTGTGGAGTTTGCATGTTCTCCCCGTGACTGCGTGGGTTCCCTCCGGGTACTCCGGCTTCCTCCCACTTCCAAAGACATGCACCTGGGGATAGGCCCCTCCCACCTCCAAAGACATGCACCTGGGGATAGGCTCCTCCCACTTCCAAAGACATGCACCTGGGGATAGGTTGATTGGCAACACTAAATTGGCCCTAGTGTGTGAATGTGAGTGTGAATGTTGTCTGTCTATCTGTGTTGGCCCTGCGATGAGGTGGCGACTTGTCCAGGGTGTAGCCCGCCTTCCGCACGATTGTAGCTGAGATAGGCGCCAGCGCCCCCCGCGACCCCGAAAGGGAATAAGCGGTAGAAAATGGATGGATGGACAATCACACATCTTATGTACATGAAAAAAATTTCAGCATGCTGCATAGAACTACGATTTGTTTAGTTTTGGACTCCCTCAGTTCCTGTTTTCAGCACCCCTGGGTTTGTGTTTTAGTTGACATGACTGCAGATTGTTTTCACCTGCCTCTGATTAGTGTTCGGGACGCTCACCTGCTCCTGGGCACTAATCAGAGAGCTATTTATTCCCTGCTTTTCGCCACACTCAGTCGGGCTTTATTTGCTTCCACGCAACCGTTACCATGGCTACTAATTTGATTCCTGAGCTAAGCGTCACCTGTTTGTTTGCCTGTTTACATGCTTAGCTTTTCTTGTTCGGTATTCCGTTAGCTTCCCGTGCTCCTTTTGTTTGTATCACGCATGATTTATGGACAAGAAAAAATGTCCTTACCTGCACCTTGCCTCCGGTGTCCCGTCTGCATCCTGGGAGAACAATCCACGCAGTGAAATGCGACCCAGCCGTGACAACTATGACCACACACGGCAATTCTTGTAAAACAAATTGTCACTCATATCTTGCTTTTGAGTGTATTTTATTGGAATAAAAATGATTTTGATCAGTAGTTGGGAAGGAGTAGGATAAACCAGCAGTAAAATGTCACATTTTTAACCAACTATAAGGTCAAGGAAAGGAAAGGTCTTAGCTGGAAACCGATGGTTTGTACGGTCCGGGTTGAGAACGAGACTCTGTCCCAGTTGAAGGAGTTTAAGTATCTCGGGGTCTTGTTCACGACCGAGGGACAGATGGAGAAGGAAATCAGCCGGAGAATCGGAGCACCTGGGGAAGTATTGCAGTCTCTCTGCCGCACTGTTGTGACAAAACCAGAGCTGAGCCAGAAGTCAAAGCTCTCAGTCTACTCAGCTATCAACATTTCTACTCTCACCTATGGTCATGAAGTGTGGGTCATGACCAATTGCGGCCGAAAATGAGTTTCCTCAGAAGGGTGGCTGGCATCTCCCTTAGAGATCGGGTGAGAAGTTCAGTCACCCGACAGGGACTGAGTCGAGCCGCTCTTCCCTTGGAAAGGAGCCAGCTTAGGTGGTTCAGGCATCTCATGTGGATGCCTCACGAGCGTCTCCCTATGGAGGTCCTCGTTGCACATCCCACTGGTAGGAGACCCCGGGCCAGGCCAAGGACCAGATGGGGGGGATTACATCTCCTCTCTGGCCTGGGAACGCTTCTGGATTCACCAAGAGGAAGTTGATAATGTTGCTCTGGAGATTGAAGTCTGGTGGTCTCTGCTGGAGCTGTTGTCCCCCCTACCTGATTACGGATAAGCGGTTGGAAATGGATGGATAAATGGATGGATATTGGGTCAAGGAGCGCTAAATTGCGCAACCCAATAGTTGGGTTTGGAATAACCCAACATTGTAGTGAGCATAACTCAGCTTTTTTGTTGAATTCAACCCAATAGTCGGGTTATGAATCAACCGACATGGAGTTAGAATAACTCAACTTTTGGGTTGAACAATTCAACCCAGAGGGGTTAGTGCGTCTGCCTCACAATACGAAGGTCCTGCAGTCCTGGGTTCAAATCCAGGCTCTGGATCTTTCTGTGTGGAGTTTGCATGTTCTCCCCGTGAATGCGTGGGTTCCCTCCGGGTACTCCGGCTTCCTCCCACTTCCAAAGACATGCACCTGGGGATAGGTTGATTGGCAACACTAAATTGTCCCTAGTGTGTGAATGTGAGTGTGAATGTTGTCTGTCTATCTGTGTTGGCCCTGCGATGAGGTGGCGACTTGTCCAGGGTGTACCCCGCCTTCCGCCCGATTGTAGCTGAGATAGGCGCCAGCGCCCCCCGCGACCCCGAAAGGGAATAAGCGGTAGAAAATGGATGGATGGAATTCAACCCAATAGTTTAGTTGGGTCACCCGTTCCATTTTCGAGGAGCTCAAAGTAAAGTCGCTGCTCCTCCACATGTAGAGGAGCCAGATTAGGTGAGATCTGGTCAGGATGCCACCCGAGTGCCTCCCTAGGGAGGTGTTTCGGGCATGTCCGACCGGTAGGAGGCCACGGGGAAGACCCAGGACACGTTGGGAACGCCACGGGATCCCCTGGGAGGAGCTGGACGAAGTGGCTGGGGAGAGGGAAGTCTGGGCTTCCCTGCTTAGGCTGCTGCCCCCGCGACCCAACCTCGGATAAGTGGAAGAAGATGGATGGATGGATAGTTTGGTTGGGAATAACCCAACATCAAGTAATCACAACTTAACTTTTTGGTTACTATTTAGAACAGCGGTTTCTTACATTCGAATATTTCGGCTCATTTTTATACTTCGCAAACTCAACCCCCGGGCCGGATAAAATTGGTTTGCGGGCCTGTACGTTTGACACCCCTGTGGTTAAATTGTTCATGGAAGTCACGTGACGTGTTGTTTACCCACAACAGGGACCGGCGACGACAGCCCCAAAGACTGACGGACAACAGAAGCCGAACGGGAGAGGAAAACAAATCCAATGAATCAGCATTATCACGTCCCAGATGTTTTCCAGGAGGACTGCTGCTGGTGACCCTTAAAGAGACAGTGCCTGGTGGTGATTTGCACACTTTTATTTTTCGTCATTTGCTGCTGATTATAAAATCCACCTCAGTATCCCCCCCCCCCCCCCCCCGCCCCCCTTTCCCCAACAACATCCCTGTTCAAGTCCAATTAAGACCCTAAGCTTTTATTTGGGTGCTTCACATTGTTTTGTTTTTAAAAAAAAAAAAGACTGTTAGCTCTTATTTTGGTAGGCCGGACAATTGAGACTTTTATTTTTTAAGCAGGTAACGAGGTGAGGGACGGGGGATAAAAGCACTTTTTGCTGTGAAAAAAATAAAAATAAATCACGCCGCATCTTTTTATTTGTAGACACCATGAAGGAAAAATGTCTACTTTTATCCTGTGTGTGTTTTGCATTGTAAGGACATCGGGGGGGGAAACAAAAACAAGTTTGTCATGAATATTTTCTATATCTGTGTATTGTCGTTGCATCATTCTATGGACATTGTTGTTGAACGTGACGTCACATATTAAATAACGACCATGTAGCGGGTAGCTTGACTTGAATTACTACTGCTGTCGGGATGCAATTCAAGGTGCAAAATCCCCCCTCTTCGTTTTGCCAAAGAGACGTTAAAAAAAGAAAGATAAAGTGGCAGTTTGTCGGTGTTTTCCGTGCACCAGTAGTAACCAGTATCATGGCACCAACACCAGTATAAACTTTGTTGTCATTTCTCTCTACACTCTGGCTGTTGTACTCCTTCCCAAAAACAATACACTTCACTTTCTATCTGCTTCTTCTCTCATTCCTCGCTACCGTCCGGTGTAAAATAAGGATAATTGATTAATTGCATGGAGTTATAAACTTTGTAAAAAAACAAAAAAAAATGATAAGAAGTAACATACAAAAATACTGTTGGACGGTTAAACATTTTTTATTAGTAATATTAAAAACACAAGATGTGATATTAAAGAAACTGCTTTATTTAATTATTCCTGGAAGGACATTAAAAGCCAAACAGGACAAAAGACTAATTAAAAAAAAAAAAAAAAGCACTTTTTTAATGCAAAATTACAAAAAAAACCTACATAAAATAAGTGCAGTTCCCCTTTAGTGGGTAGAACATTTTCTACATTTATAAATGATAAATGATAAATGGGTTGTACTTGTATAGCGCTTTTCTACCTTCAAGGTACTCAAAGCGCTTTTACATTACTTCCACATTTACCCATTCACACACACATTCACACACTGATGGAGGGAGCTGCCATGCAAGGCGCCAACCAGCACCCATCAGGAGCAAGGGTGAAGTGTCTTGCTCAGGACACAACGGACGTGACGAGGTTGGTACTAGGTGGGATTTGAACCAGGGCCCCTCGAGTTGCGCACGGCCACTTTTCCACTGCGCCACGCCGTCCCCCAATATATATATATATTATATATTATATTATATATATTATATATTTGATATGTATACAGTCGCCATCAAAAGTAAAGAACATAATGTCATGGCTGTCTTGAGTTTCCAATCATTTCTACAACTCTTATTTCTTTT
>NC_084633.1:14823807-14831307 GCF_033978795.1 Nerophis ophidion | reverse complement strand
AGTATTTATTTTACTTCTTTATACACCTGTATAGTATTTATTTTACTTCTTTATACATTTGTATAGTATTTATTTTGCTTCTTTATACATTTGTATAGTATTTATTTTACTTCTTTATACATTTGTATAGTATTTATTTTACTTCTTTATACACCTGTATAGTATTTATTTTACTTCTTTATACATTTGTATAGTATTTATTTTGCTTCTTTATACATTTGTATAGTATTTATTTTACTTCTTTATACACCTGTAAAGTATTTATTTTACTTCTTTATAAATTTGTATAGTATTTATTTTACTTCTTTATACATTTGTATAGTATTTATTTTACTTCTTTATACATTTGTATAGTATTTATTTTACTTCTTTATACACCTGTATAGTATTTATTTTACTTCTTTATACACCTGTATAGTATTTATTTGACTTCTTTATACATTTGTATAGTATTTATTTTACTTCTTTATACACTTGTATAGTATTTATTTTACTTCTTTATACATTTGTATAGTATTTATTTTACTTCTTTATACATTTGTATAGTATTTATTTTACTTCTTTATACACCTGTATAGTATTTATTTTACTTCTTTATACACCTGTATGGTATTTATTTTACTTCTTTATACATTTGTATAGTATTTATTTTACTTCTTTATACACCTGTATGGTATTTATTTTACTTCTTTATACATTTGTATAGTATTTATTTTGCTTCTTTATACATTTGTATAGTATTTATTTTACTTCTTTATACACCTGTAAAGTATTTATTTTACTTCTTTATACATTTGTATAGTATTTATTTTACTTCTTTATACATTTGTATAGTATTTATTTTACTTCTTTATACACCTGTATGGTATTTATTTTACTTCTTTATACATTTGTATAGTATTTATTTTGCTTCTTTATACATTTGTATAGTATTTATTTTACTTCTTTATACACCTGTAAAGTATTTATTTTACTTCTTTATACATTTGTATAGTATTTATTTTACTTCTTTATACATTTGTATAGTATTTATTTGACTTCTTTATACACCTGTATAGTATTTATTTGACTTCTTTATACATTTGTATAGTATTTATTTGACTTCTTTATACACCTGTAAAGTATTTATTTTACTTCTTTATACACTTGTATAGTATTTATTTTGCTTCTTTGTACATTTGTATAGTATTTATTTTACTTCTTTATACACATGTAAAGTATTTATTTTACTTCTTAATACACTTGTATAGTGTTTATTTTACTTCTTTATACACTTGTATAGTATTTATTTTACTTCTTTATACACCTGTATAGTATTTATTTTACTTCTTTATACACTTGTAAAGTATTTTTTTTTTACTTCTTTATACACTTGTATAGTATTTATTTTACTTCTTTATACATTTGTATAGTATTTATTTTGCTTCTTTATACATTTGTATAGTGTTTATTTCACTTCTTTATACACCTGTATTTATTTTACTTCTTTATACACTTGTATAGTATTTGTTTTACTTCTTTATACACTTGTATAGTGTTTATTTTACTTCTTTATTCACTTGTATAGTATTTATTTGACTTCTTTATACACTTGTAGTTTTTATTTTACTTCTTTATACACCTGTATACTATTTATTTTACTTCTTTATACACTTGTATAGTGTTTATTTTACTTCTTTATACATTTGTATAGTATTTATTTTACTTCTTTATACACCTGTATACTATTTATTTTACTTCTTTATACACTTGTATAGTGTTTATTTTACTTCTTTATACATTTGTATAGTATTTATTTTACTTCTTTATACATTTGTATAGTATTTATTTTACTTCTTTATACACCTGTAAAGTATTTATTTTACTTCTTTATAAATTTGTATAGTATTTATTTTACTTCTTTATACATTTGTATAGTATTTATTTTACTTCTTTATACACCTGTATAGTATTTATTTGACTTCTTTATACATTTGTATAGTATTTATTTTACTTCTTTATACACTTGTATAGTATTTATTTTACTTCTTTATACATTTGTATAGTATTTATTTTACTTCTTTATACATTTGTATAGTATTTATTTTACTTCTTTATACACCTGTATAGTATTTATTTTACTTCTTTATACATTTGTATAGTATTTATTTTACTTCTTTATACACCTGTATGGTATTTATTTTACTTCTTTATACATTTGTATAGTATTTATTTTGCTTCTTTATACATTTGTATAGTATTTATTTTACTTCTTTATACACCTGTAAAGTATTTATTTTACTTCTTTATACATTTGTATAGTATTTATTTTACTTCTTTATACATTTGTATGGTATTTATTTTACTTCTTTATACATTTGTATAGTATTTATTTGACTTCTTTATACACCTGTATAGTATTTATTTGACTTCTTTATACATTTGTATAGTATTTATTTGACTTCTTTATACACCTGTAAAGTATTTATTTTACTTCTTTATACACTTGTATAGTATTTATTTTGCTTCTTTGTACATTTGTATAGTATTTATTTTACTTCTTTATACACATGTAAAGTATTTATTTTACTTCTTAATACACTTGTATAGTGTTTATTTTACTTCTTTATACACTTGTATAGTATTTATTTTCTTCTTTATACACTTGTATAGTATTTATTTTACTTCTTTATACACCTGTATAGTATTTATTTTACTTCTTTATACACTTGTAAAGTATTTTTTTTTACTTCTTTATACACTTGTATAGTATTTATTTTACTTCTTTATACATTTGTATAGTATTTATTTTGCTTCTTTATACATTTGTATAGTGTTTATTTCACTTCTTTATACACCTGTATTTATTTTACTTCTTTATACACTTGTATAGTATTTGTTTTACTTCTTTATACACTTGTATAGTGTTTATTTTACTTCTTTATTCACTTGTATAGTATTTATTTGACTTCTTTATACACTTGTAGTGTTTATTTTACTTCTTTATACACCTGTATACTATTTATTTTACTTCTTTATACACTTGTATAGTATTTATTTTACTTCTTTATTCACTTGTATAGTATTTATTTTACTTCTTTATACACCTGTATAGTATTTATTTTACTTCTTTATACACTTGTATAGTATTTATTTTACTTCTTTATACACTTTTATAGTATTTATTTTACTTCTTTATACACCTGCATAGTATTTATTTTACTTCTTTATACACTTGTATAATATTTATTTTACTTCTTTATACACTTGTATAGTATTTATTTGGCTTCTTTATTCATTTTTATAGTATTTATTTTACTTCTTTAGTGTTTTATAGTGGTTAACTTCTTTTTACATTTATATAGTAAAGGTTTTACTGAGGTTAAGTTATCTTTACACTTAATAGGTGAGTTTTACAGTGTTTTATTTCTTTTAACACCTAATAGTTGTGTTTTATAGTGGTTAACTTCTTTTGACACTTGTATGGAATTGGTTTTATAGTGGCGAACTTCTTTTTACAATTTAATTGTATTTTTTTGTAGTGGTGGACTTATTTTACACTTAATAGTTGTGTTTTATGGTGGTTAACTTCTTTTTACACTTTAATTGTATTTGTTTTGAAGTGATTAACTTATTTTACACTCAATATTTCTGTTTTATAGTGGTTAAATAATTTTTACACTTTAATTGTATTTGTTTCGGAGTGGTTGACTTCTTTTCACACATTTATTGTATTTATTTTATAGCAGTTAACTTCATTTACACTTGATATTTGTGTTTTATAGTGTTAAAGTTATTTTACACTTGTATAGTATTTGTTTTTTAAGTTAAAAGTTAAAAGTTAAAGTACCAATGATAGTTAGTGTCAGTGGTTGAATTATTGTACACTTAACAGTTATCTTTTATGGTGGTTAATTTCTTTTTACACTTGTATATTATTGGTTTTCTAGTGGTTAACGTGTTTATACACTTGTCTAGTACTGTTTTATTGTGGTTATCCTTCTTCTTACACTTTAATTGTATTTGTTTTGGAGTAGTTAACTTATTTTACACTTAACAGTTGTGTTTTATAGTGGTTAACTTCTTTTTGCACTTTAATTGTATTTATTTTGTAGTGGTTAACTTATTATACACTCAATAGTTCTGTTTTGTAGTAGTTAACTTATTTTTGCACTTCAATTGTATTTGTTTCGTAGTGGTTAACTTCTTTTTACACTTTAATTACATTTATTTTGTAGCGGTTAACTTCTTTTACACTTAATAGTTGTGTTGTATAGTGTTAAACAAATTTTACACTTGTATAGTATTTTTTTTTATGTTAAAAGTTGACGTACCAATGATCATTAGTGTCAGTGGTTGAATTATTTTACACTTAACAGTTGTCTTTTATAGTGGTTAACTTCTTTTTACACTTGTATATTATTGGTTTTCTAGTGGTTAACATGTTTTTACACTTGTCTAGTACTGTTTTATCGTTAACTTCTTTTTACACTTTAATTTTATTTGTTTTGTAGTGGTTGACTTATTTCACAATTAATAGTTGTGTTTTATAGATTTAACTTCTTTTTACACTTTAATTGTATTTGTTTCGTAGTGGTTAACTTCTTTTTACACTTTAATTGCATTAATTTTGTAGCGGTTAACTTTTTTTACACCTGATAGTTGTGTTATATAGTGTTGAACTTATTTTACACTTGAATAGTATTTGTTTTTTAAGTTAAAAGTTAACTTCTCCTTACACTTTAATTGTATTTGTTTTGTAGTGGTGGACTTATTTTACACTTAATAGTTGTGTTTTATGGTGGTTAACTTCTTTTTACACTTTAATTGTATTTGTTTTGAAGTGATTAACTTATTTTACACTCAATATATCAGTTTTATAGTGGTTAAATAATTTTACACTTTAATTGTATTTGTTTCGGAGTGGTTGACTTCTTTTTACACTTTTATTGTATTTATTTTATAGCAGTTACATTCTTTTACACTTGATAGTTGTGTTTTATAGTGTTAATGTTATTTTACACTTGTATAGTATTTGTTTTTTTAAGTTAAAAGTTAAAGTACCAATGATAGTTAGTGTCAGTGGTTGAATTATTTTACACTTAACAGTTGTCTTTTATAGTGGTTAATTTCTTTTTACACTTGTATATTATTGGTTTTCTAGTGGTTAATGTGTTTTTACACTTGTCTAGTACTGTTTTATCATGGTTAACTTCTTCTTACAATTTAATTGTATTTGTTTTGTAGTGGTTAACTTATTTTACACTTAATAGTTGTGTTTTATAGTGGTTAACTTCTTTTTGCACTTTAATTGTATTTGTTTCGTAGTGGTTAACTTCTTTTTACACTTTAATTGCATTTATTTTGTAGCGGTTAACTTTTTTTACACTTGATAGTTGTGTTATATAGTGTTGAACTAATTTTACACTTGTATAGTATTTGTTTTTAAGTTAAAAGTTAAAGTACCAATGATAGTTAGTGTCAGTGGTTGAATTATTGTACACTTAACAGTTATCTTTTATAGTGGTTAATTTCTTTTTACACTTGTATATTATTGTTTTTCTAGTGGTTAACGTGTTTATACACTTGTCTAGTACTGTTTTATTGTGGTTATCCTTCTTCTTACACTTTAATTGTATTTGTTTTGGAGTAGTTAACTTATTTTACACTTAACAGTTGTGTTTTATAGTGGTTAACTTCTTTTTGCACTTTAATTGTATTTATTTTGTAGTGGTTAACTTATTATACACTCAATAGTTCTGTTTTGTAGTAGTTAACTTATTTTTGCACTTCAATTGTATTTGTTTCGTAGTGGTTAACTTCTTTTTACACTTTAATTACATTTATTTTGTAGCGGTTAACTTCTTTTACACTTAATAGTTGTGTTGTATAGTGTTAAACAAATTTTACACTTGTATAGTATTTTTTTTTATGTTAAAAGTTGACGTACCAATGATCATTAGTGTCAGTGGTTGAATTATTTTACACTTAACAGTTGTCTTTTATAGTGGTTAACTTCTTTTTACACTTGTATATTATTGGTTTTCTAGTGGTTAACATGTTTTTACACTTGTCTAGTACTGTTTTATCGTTAACTTCTTTTTACACTTTAATTTTATTTGTTTTGTAGTGGTTGACTTATTTCACAATTAATAGTTGTGTTTTATAGATTTAACTTCTTTTTACACTTTAATTGTATTTGTTTCGTAGTGGTTAACTTCTTTTTACACTTTAATTGCATTAATTTTGTAGCAGTTAACTTCTTTTACACTTGATAGTTGTGTTATATAGTTTTGAACTTTTTTTACACTTGTATAGTATTTGTTTTTTAAGTTAAAAGTTAACTTCTTCTTACACTTTAATTGTATTTGTTTTGTAGGGGTGGACTTATTTTACACTTAATAGTTGTGTTTTATGGTGTTTAACTTCTTTTTACACATTAATTGTATTTTTTTTTAAGTTATTAACTCATTTTACACTCAATATTTCTGTTTTATAGTGGTTAAATAATTTTTACACTTTAATTGTATTTGTTTCGTAGTGGTTGACTTCTTTTTACACTTTTATTGTATTTATTTTATAGCAGTTAACTTCTTTTACACTTGATAGTTGTGTTTTATAGTGTTAAAGTTATTTTACACTTGTATAGTATTTGTTTTTTAGTTAAAAGTTAAAGTACCAATGATAGTTAGTGTCAGTGGTTGAATTAATTTTACACTTAACAGTTGTCTTTTATAATGGTTAACTCCTTTTTACACTTGTATATTATTGGTTTTCTAGTGGGTAACATGTTTTTACACTTGTCTAGTACTGTTTTAGCGTTCTTAACTTCTTTTTACACTTTAATTTTATTTTTTTGTAGTGGTTGACTTATTTCACAATTAATAGTTGTGTTTTATAGTGGTTAACTTCTTTTTACACTTGTATATTATTGGTTTTCTAGTGGTTAACATGTTTTTACACTTGTCTAGTACTGTTTTATCGTTGTTAACTTCTTTTTACACTTTAATTTTATTTGTTTTGTAGTGGTTGACTTATTTCACAATTAATAGTTGTGTTTTATAAAGGTTAACTTCTTTTTACACTTTAATTGTATTTGTTTCGTAGTGGTTAACTTCTTTTTACACTTTAATTGCATTCATTTTGTAGCGGTTAACTTCTTTTACACTTGATAGTTGTGTTATATAGTGTTGAACTTATTTTACACTTGTATAGTATTTGTTTTTTAAGTTAAAAGTTAACTTCTTCTTACACTTTAATTGTATTTGTTTTGTAGTGGTGGACTTATTTTACACTTAATAGTTGTGTTTTATGGTGGTTAACTTCTTTTTACACTTTAATTGTATTTGTTTTGAAGTGATTAACTTATTTTACACTCAATATTTCTGTTTTATTGTGGTTAAATAATTTTTACACTTTAATTGTATTTGTTTCGTAGTGGTTGACTTCTTTTTACACTTTTATTGTATTTATTTTATAGCAGTTAACTTCTTTTACACTTGATAGTTGTGTTTTATAGTG